>NW_027043534.1:0-77772 GCF_036013475.1 Columba livia | reverse complement strand
CTTTCTTTTTGCTTTCTTTCCCCTTTCTTTGGGCTTTCTTTCCCCTTTCTTTGGGCTTTCTTTCCCCTTTCTTTGGGCTTTCTTTTCGCTTTCTTTCCCCTTTCTTTGGGCTTTCTTTGGGCTTTCTTTCCCCTTTCTTTGGGCTTTCTTGGGGCTTTCTTTGGGCTTCTTTCCCCTTTCCTTCCCTTTCTTTGGGCTTTCTTCCCCCTTTCTTTCCCCTTTCTTTGGGCTTTCTTTCCCCTTTCTTTCCCCTTTCTTTGGGCTTTGTTTCCCCTCTCTTTGGGCTTTCTTTCCCCTTTCTTTGGGATTTCTTTCCCCCTTTCTTTCCCCTTTCTTTGGGCTTTCTTTCCCCTTTCTTTCCCCTTTCTTTCCCCTTTCTTTGGGCTTTCTTTCCCCTTTCTTTCCCCTTTCTTTGGGCTTTCTTTGGGCTTTCTTTGGGCTTTCTTTGTGCTTTCATTGGGCTTTCTTTCCCCGTTCTTTGGGCTTTCTTTCCCCTTTCTTTGGGCTTTCTTTGGGCTTTCTTACCCCTTTCTTTGGGCTTTCTTTCCCCTTTCTTTGGGCTTTCTTTCCCCTTTCTTTGGGCTTTCCTTGGGCTTTCTTTGGCTTTCTTTGGGCTTTCTTTCCCCCTTTCTTTCCACTTTCTTTGGGCTTTCTTTGGGCTTCTTTCCCCTTTCTTTGGGCTTCTTTCCCCTTTCTTTGGGCTTTCTTTCCCCTTTCTTTGGGCTTTCTTTCCCCTTTCTTTGGGCTGTCATTCCCCTTTCTTTGGGCTTTCTTTCCCCTTTCTTTGGGCCTTCCTTGGGCTTTCTTTGGGCTTTCTTTGGGGCTTTCTTTCCCCTTTCTTTCCACTTTCTTTGGGCTTTCTTTGGGCTTTCTTTGGGCTTTCTTTCCCCTTTCTTTGGGCTTTCTTTCCCCTTTCTTTGGGCTTTCTTTCCCCTTTCTTTGGGCTTTCTTTCCCCTTTCTTTGGGCTTTCTTTCCCCTTTCTTTCCCCTTTCTTTGGGATTTCTTTCACATTTCTTTGGGCTTTCTTTGGGTTTTCTTTCCCCTTTCTTTGGGCTTTCTTTGGGCTTTCTTTCCCCTTTCTTTGGGCTTTCTTTCCCCTTTCTTTGGGCTTTCTTTGGGCTTTCTTTGGGCTTTCTTTGGGCTTTCTTTCCCATTTCTTTGGGCTTTCTTTCCCCTTTCTGTGGGCTTTCCTTGGCTTTCTTTGGGCTTTCTTTGGGCTTTCTTTGGGCTTTCTTTCCCCTTTCTTTGGGCTTTCTTTCCCCCTTTCTTTGGGCTTTCCTTGGGCTTTCTTTGGGCTTTCTTTGGGCTTTCTTTCCCCTTTCTTTCCACTTTCTTTGTGCTTTCTTTGGGCTTTCTTTCCCCTTTCTTTGGGCTTTCTTGGGGCTTTCTATGGGCTTTCTTTCCCTTTCTTTCCCCTTTCTTTGGGCTTTCTTCCCCTTTCTATCCCATTTCTTTGGGCTTTCTTTCCCCTTTCTTTCCCCTTTCTTTGGGCTTTGTTTCCCCCTCTCTTTGGGCTTTCTTTCCCCTTTCTTTGGGCTTTCTTTGGGCTTTCTTTCCCCTTTCTTTGGGCTTTCTTTCCCCTTTCTTTCCCCTTTCTTTGGGCTTTCTTTGGCTTTCTTTGGGCTTTCTTTGGGCTTTCTTTGGGCTTTCTTTCCCCTTTCTTTGGGCTTTCTTTGGGCTTTCTTTCCCCTTTCTTTGGGCTTTCTTTGGGCTTTTTTCCCCCTTTCTTTCCCCTTTCTTTGGGCTTTCTTTCCCCTTTCTTTCCCCTTTCTTTGGGCTTTCTTTCCCCTTTCTTTGGGCTTTCTTTCCCCTTTCTTTGGGCTTTCTTTCCCCTTTCTTTGGGCTTTCTTTCCCCTTTCTTTGGGCTTTCTTTCCCCCTTTCTTTGGGCTTTCTTTGAGCTTTCTTTCCCCTTTCTTTGGGCTTTCTTTCCCCTTTCTTTGGGCTTTCTTTGGGCTGTCTTTCCCCTTTCTTTGGGCTTTCTTTCCCCTTTCTTTGGGCTTTCTTTGGGCTGTCTTTCCCCTTTCTTTGGGCTTTCTTTCCCCTTTCTTTGGGCTTTCTTTCCCCTTTCTTTGGCTTTCTTTCCCCTTTCTTTGGGCTTTCTTTGCGATTTCTTTCCCTTTTCTTTGGGCTTTCTTTGGGCTTTCTTTCCCCTTTCTTTGGGCATTATTTGGCCTTTCTTTGGGCTTTCTTCCCCCTTTCTTTCCCCTTTCTTTGGGCTTTCTTTCCCCTTTCTTTCCCCTTTCTTTGGTCTTTCTTTCCCCTTTATTTGGGATTTCTTTGGGCTTTCTTTCCCCTTTCTTTGGGCTTTCTCTGGGCTTTCTTTCCCCTTTCTTTGGGCTTTCTTTCCCCCTTTCTTTGGGCTTTCATTGGGCTTTCTTTCCCCTTTCTTTGGGCTTTCTTTCCCCTTTCTTTGGGCTTTCCTTGGGCTTTCTTTGGGCTTTCTTTGGGCTTTCTTTGGCTCTCTCTGGGCTTTCTTTCCCCTTTCTTTGGGCTTTCTTTCCCCTTTCTTTGGGCTTTCTTTGGGCTTTCTTTGGGCTTTTTTCCCCCTTTCTTTCCCCTTTCTTTGGGCTTTCTTTCCCCTTTCTTTCCCCTTTCTTTGGGCTTTCCCTCCCCTTTCTTTGGGCTTTCTTTCCCCTTTCTTTGGGCTGTCATTCCCCTTTCTTTGGGCTTTCTTTCCCCTTTCTTTGGGCTTTCTTTCCCCTTTTCTTTGGGCTTTCTTTGGGCATTCTTTGGGCTTTCTTTGGGCTTTCTCTGGGCTTTCTTTCCCCTTTCTTTGGGCTTTCTTTGCCCCTTTCTTTGGGCTTTCTTTCCCCTTTCTTTGGGCTTTCTTTCCCCTTTCTTTGGGATTTCTTTCCCCTTTCTTTGGGATTTCTTTGAGCTTTCTTTCCCCTTTCTTTGGGCTTTCTTTCCCCTTTCTTTGGGCTTTCTTTGGGCTGTCTTTCCCTTTCTTTTTGCTTTCTTTCCCCTTTCTTTGGGCTTTCTTTCCCCTTTCTTTGGGCTTTCTTTCCCCTTTCTTTGGGCTTTCTTTGCGCTTTCTTTCCCCTTTCTTTGGGCTTTCTTTGGGCATTCTTTCCCCTTTCGTTATGCTTTCTTGGGGGCTTTCTTTGGGCTTCTTTCCACTTTCCTTCCCCTTTCTTTGGGCTTTCTTCCCCCTTTCTTTCCCCTTTCTTTGGGCTTTCTTTCCCCTTTCTTTCCCCTTTCTTTGGGCTTTGTTTCCCCTCTCTTTGGGCTTTCTTTCCCCTTTCTTTCCCCTTTCTTTGGGCTTTCTTTCCCCTTTCTTTCCCCTTTCTTTGGGCTTTCTTTGGCTTTCTTTGGGCTTTCTTTGGGCTTTCTTTGTGCTTTCATTGGGCTTTCTTTCCCCGTTCTTTGGGCTTTCTTTCCCCTTTCTTTGGGCTTTCTTTGGGCTTTCTTACCCCTTTCTTTGGGCTGTCATTCCCCTTTCTTTGGGCTTTCTTTCCCCCTTTCTTTGGGCCTTCCTTGGGCTTTCTTTGGGCTTTCTTTCCCCTTTCTTTCCACTTTCTTTGGGCTTTCTTTCCCCTTTCTTTGGGCTTTCTTTCCCCTTTCTTTGGGCTTTCTTTCCCCTTTCTTTGGGCTTTCTTTCCCCTTTCTTTGGGCTTTCTTTCCCCTTTCTTTCCCCTTTCTTTGGGATTTCTTTCCCATTTCTTTGGGCTTTCTTTGGGTTTTCTTTCCCCTTTCTTTGGGCTTTCTTTGGGCTTTCTTTCCCCTTTCTTTGGGCTTTCTTTCCCCTTTCTTTGGGCTTTCTTTGGGCTTTCTTTGGGCTTTCTTTGGGCTTTCTTTCCCATTTCTTTGGCTTTCTTTCCCCTTTCTGTGGGCTTTCCTTGGGCTTTCTTTGGGCTTTCTTTGGGCTTTCTTTGGGCTTTCTTTCCCCTTTCTTTGGGCTTTCTTTCCCCTTTCTTTGGGCTTTCCTTGGGCTTTCTTTGGGCTTTCTTTGGGCTTTCTTTCCCCTTTCTTTGGGCTTTCTTTGGGCTGTCTTTCCCCTTTCTTTGGGCTTTCTTTCCCCTTTCTTTGGGCTTTCTTTCCCCTTTCTTTGGGCTTTCTTTCCCCTTTCTTTGGGCTTTCTTTGCGATTTCTTTCCCTTTTCTTTGGGCTTTCTTTGGGCTTTCTTTCCCCTTTCTTTGGGCATTATTTGGCCTTTCTTTGGGCTTTCTACCCCCTTTCTTTCCCCTTTCTCTTTGGGCTTTCTTTCCCCTTTCTTTCCCCTTTCTTTGGTCTTTCTTTCCCCTTTCTTTGGGCTTTCTTTCCCCTTTCTTTCCCCTTTCTTTGGGCTTTCCCTCCCCTTTCTTTGGGCTTTCTTTCCCCTTTCTTTGGGCTGTCATTCCCCTTTCTTTGGGCTTTCTTTCCCCTTTCTTTGGGCTTTCTTTCCCTTTTCTTTGGGCTTTCTTTGGGCATTCTTTGGGCTTTCTTTGGGCTTTCTCTGGGCTTTCTTTCCCCTTTCTTTGGGCTTTCTTTGCCCTTTCTCTGGGCTTTCTTTCCCCTTTCTTTGGGCTTTCTTTCCCCTTTCTTTGGGATTTCTTTCCCCTTTCTTTGGGATTTCTTTGAGCTTTCTTTCCCCTTTCTTTGGGCTTTCTTTCCCCTTTCTTTGGGCTTTCTTTGGGCTGTCTTTCCCCTTTCTTTTTTGCTTTCTTTCCCCTTTCTTTGGGCTTTCTTTCCCCTTTCTTTGGGCTTTCTTTCCCCTTTCTTTGGGCTTTCTTTGCGCTTTCTTTCCCCTTTCTTTGGGCTTTCTTTGGGCATTCTTTCCCCTTTCGTTGGGGCTTTCTTGGGGCTTTCTTTGGGCTTCTTTCCCCTTTCCTTCCCCTTTCTTTGGGCTTTCTTCCCCCTTTCTTTCCCCTTTCTTTGGGCTTTCTCTGGGCTTTCTTTCCCCTTTCTTTGGGCTTTCTTTCCCCTTTCTTTGGGCTTTCATTGGGCTTTCTTTCCCCTTTCTTTGGGCTTTCTTTCCCCTTTCTTTGGGCTTTCCTTGGGCTTTCTTTGGGCTTTCTTTGGGCTTTCTTTGGGCTCTCTCTGGGCTTTCTTTCCCCTTTCTTTGGGCTTTCTTTCCCTTTCTTTGGGCTTTCTTTGGGCTTTTTTCCCCTTTCTTTCCCCTTTCTTTGGGCTTTCTTTCCCCCTTTCTTTCCCCTTTCTTTGGGCTTTCCCTCCCCTTTCTTTGGGCTTTCTTTCCCCTTTCTTTGGGCTGTCATTCCCCTTTCTTTGGGCTTTCTTTCCCCTTTCTTTGGGCTTTCTTTCCCTTTTCTTTGGGCTTTCTTTGGGCATTCTTTGGGCTTTCTTTGGGCTTTCTCTGGGCTTTCTTTCCCCTTTCTTTGGGCTTTCTTTGCCCTTTCTTTGGGCTTTCTTTCCCCTTTCTTTGGGCTTTCTTTCCCCTTTCTTTGGGCTTTCTTTGGGCTTTCTTTCCCCTTTCTTTGGGCTTTCTTTGGGCTGTCTTTCCCTTTCTTTTTGCTTTCTTTCCCCTTTCTTTGGGCTTTCTTTCCCCTTTCTTTGGGCTTTCTTTCCCCTTTCTTTGGGCTTTCTTTTGCGCTTTCTTTCCCCTTTCTTTGGGCTTTCTTTGGGCATTCTTTCCCCTTTCGTTGGGCTTTCTTGGGGCTTTCTTTGGGCTTCTTTCCCCTTTCCTTCCCCTTTCTTTGGGCTTTCTTCCCCCTTTCTTTTCCCCTTTCTTTGGGCTTTCTTTCCCCTTTCTTTCCCCTTTCTTTGGGCTTTCTTTGGCTTTCTTTGGGCTTTCTTTGGGCTTTCTTTGTGCTTTCATTGGGCTTTCTTTCCCCGTTCTTTGGGCTTTCTTTCCCCTTTCTTTGGGCTTTCTTTGGGCTTTCTTACCCCTTTCTTTGGGCTGTCATTCCCCTTTCTTTGGGCTTTCTTTCCCCTTTCTTTGGGCCTTCCTTGGGCTTTCTTTGGGCTTTCTTTGGCTTTCTTTCCCTTTCTTTCCACTTTCTTTGGGCTTTCTTTCCCCTTTCTTTGGGCTTTCTTTCCCCTTTCTTTGGGCTTTCTTTCCCCTTTCTTTGGGCTTTCTTTCCCCTTTCTTTGGTCTTTCTTTCCCCTTTCTTTCCCCTTTCTTTGGGATTTCTTTCCCATTTGTTTGGGCTTTCTTTGGGTTTCTCTTCCCTGTTCTTTGGGCTTTCTTTGGGCTTTCTTTCCCCTTTCTTTGGGCTTTCTTTCCCCTTCTTTGGGCTTTCTTTGGGCTTTCTTTGGGCTTTCTTTGGGCTTTCTTTCCCATTTCTTTGGGCTTTCTTTCCCCTTTCTGTGGGCTTTCCCTGGGCTTTCTTTGGGCTTTCTTTGGGCTTTCTTTGGGCTTTCTTTCCCCTTTCTTTGGGCTTTCTTTCCCCTTTCTTTGGGCTTTCCTTGGCTTTCTTTGGGCTTTCTTTGGGCTTTCTTTCCCTTCTTTCTTCTGGCTTTCTTTGGGCTGTCCTTTCCCCTTTCTTTGGGGCTTTCTTTCCCCTTTCTTTGGCTTTCTTTCCCCTTTCTTTGGCTTTCTTTCCCCTTTCTTTGGGCTTTCTTTCCCCCTTTCCTTCCCCTTTCTTTGGGCTTTCTTCCCCCTTTCTTTCCCCTTTCTTTGGGCTTTCTTTCCCTTTCTTTCCCCTTTCTTTGGGCTTTCTTTGGCTTTCTTTGGGCTTTCTTTGGGCTTTCTTTGTGCTTTCATTGGGCTTTCTTTCCCCGTTCTTTGGGCTTTCTTTCCCCTTTCTTTGGGCTTTCTTTGGGCTTTCTTACCCCTTTCTTTGGGCTGTCATTCCCCTTTCTTTGGGCTTTCTTTCCCCTTTCTTTGGGCCTTCCTTGGGCTTTCTTTGGGCTTTCTTTGGGCTTTCTTTCCCCTTTCTTTCCACTTTCTTTGGGCTTTCTTTCCCCTTTCTTTGGGCTTTCTTTCCCCTTTCTTTGGGCTTTCTTTCCCCTTTCTTTGGGCTTTCTTTCCCTTTCTTTGGGCTTTCTTTCCCCTTTCTTTCCCCCTTTCTTTGGGATTTCTTTCCCATTTGTTTGGGCTTTCTTTGGGTTTTCTTCCCCTTTCTTTGGGCTTTCTTTGGGCTGTTCTTTCCCCTTTCTTTGGGCTTTCTTTCCCCTTTCTTTGGGCTTTCTTTGGGCTTTCTTGGGCTTTCTTTGGGCTTTCTTTCCCATTTCTTTGGGCTTTCTTTCCCCTTTCTGTGGGCTTTCCCTGGGCTTTCTTTGGGCTTTCTTTGGGCTTTCTTTGGGCTTTCTTTCCCCTTTCTTTGGGCTTTCTTTCCCCTTTCTTTGGGCTTTCCTTGGGCTTTCTTTGGGCTTTCTTTGGGCTTTCTTTCCCCTTTCTTTGGCTTTCTTTGGGCTGTCTTTCCCCTTTCTTTGGCTTTCTTTCCCCTTTCTTTGGGCTTTCTTTCCCCTTTCTTTGGGCTTTCTTTCCCCTTTCTTTGGGCTTTCTTTGCGATTTCTTTCCGCTTTTCCTTTGGGCTTTCTTTGGGCTTTCTTTCCCCTTTCTTTGGGCATTATTTGGCCTTCTTTGGGCTTTCTTCCCCCTTTCTTTCCCCTTTCTTTGGGCTTTCTTTCCCCTTTCTTTCCCCTTTCTTTGGGCTTTCTTTGGGCTTTCTTTCCCTTCTTTGGGCTTTCTCTGGGCTTTCTTTCCCCTTTCTTTGGGCTTTCTTTCCCCTTTCTTTGGGCTTTCATTGGGCTTTCTTTCCCCTTTCTTTGGGCTTTCTTTCCCCCTTTCTTTGGGCTTTCCTTGGGCTTTCTTTGGGCTTTCTTTTGGGCTTTCTTTGGGCTCTCTCTGGGCTTTCTTTCCCCTTCTTTGGGCTTTCTTTCCCCTTTCTTTGGCTTTCTTTGGGCTTTCTTTGGGCTTTTTCCCCCTTTCTTTCCCCTTTCTTTGGGCTTTCTTTCCCCTTTCTTTCCCCTTTCTTTGGGCTTTCCCTCCCCTTTCTTTGGGCTTTCTTTCCCCTTTCTTTGGGCTGTCATTCCCCTTTCTTTGGGCTTTCTTTCCCCTTCTTTGGGCTTTCTTTCCCTTTTCTTTGGGCTTTCTTTGGGCATTCTTTGGGCTTTCTTTGGGCTTTCTCTGGGCTTTCTTTCCCCTTTCTTTGGGCTTTCTTTGCCCTTTCTTTGGGCTTTCTTTCCCTTTCTTTGGGCTTTCTTTCCCCTTTCTTTGGGCTTTCTTTCCCCTTTCTTTGGGCTTTCCTTGGGCTTTCTTTGGGCTTTCTTTGGGCTTTCTTTCCCCTTTCTTTGGGCTTTCTTTGGGCTGTCTTTCCCCTTTCTCTTGGGCTTTCTTTCCCCTTTCTTTGGGCTTTCTTTCCCCTTTCTTTGGCTTTCTTTCCCCTTTCTTTGGGCTTTCTTTGCGATTTCTTTCCCTTTTCTTTGGGCTTTCTTTGGGCTTTCTTTCCCCTTTCTTTGGGCATTATTTGGCCTTTCTTTGGGCTTTCTACCCCCTTTCTTTCCCCTTTCTTTGGGCTTTCTTTCCCCTTTCTTTCCCCTTTCTTTGGTCTTTCTTTCCCCTTCTTTGGGCTTTCTTTCCCCTTTCTTTCCCCTTTTCTTTGGGCTTTCCCTCCCCCTTTCTTTGGGCTTTCTTTCCCCTTTCTTTGGGCTGTCATTCCCTTTCTTTGGGCTTTCTTTCCCCTTTCTTTGGGCTTTCTTTCCCCTTTTCTTTGGGCTTTCTTTGGGCATTCTTTGGGCTTTCTTTGGGCTTTCTCTGGGCTTTCTTTCCCTTTCTTTGGGCTTTCTTTGCCCTTTCTCTGGGCTTTCTTTCCCCTTTCTTTGGGCTTTCTTTCCCCTTTCTTTGGGATTTCTTTCCCCTTTCTTTGGATTTCTTTGAGCTTTCTTTCCCCTTTCTTTGGGGCTTTCTTCCCCTTTCTTTGGGCTTTCTTTGGGCTGTCTTTCCCTTTCTTTTGCTTTCTTTCCCCTTTCTTTGGGCTTTCTTTCCCCTTTCTTTGGCTTTCTTTCCCCTTTCTTTGGGCTTTCTTTGCGCTTTCTTTCCCCTTTCTTTGGGCTTTCTTTGGGCATTCTTTCCCCTTTCGTTGGGCTTTCTTGGGCTTTCTTTGGGCTTCTTTCCCCTTTCCTTCCCTTTCTTGGGCTTTCTTCCCCCTTTCTTTCCCCTTTCTTTGGGCTTTCTTGGGCTTCTTCCCTTTCTTTGGCTTTCTCCCTTTCTTTGGGCTTCTTGGCTTTCCCCTTTCTTTGGGCTTCCCTTTTTGGGCTTTCTTTCCCCTTCTTTGGGCTTTCTTCCCCTTTCTTTGGGCTTTCCTTGGGCTTTCTTTGGGCTTTCTTTGGGCTTTCTTTGGGCTCTCTCTGGGCTTTCTTTCCCCTTTCTTTGGGCTTTCTTTCCCCTTTCTTTGGGCTTTCTTTGGCTTTTTTCCCCCCTTTCTTTCCCCTTTCTTTGGCTTTCTTTCCCCTTTCTTTCCCCTTTCTTTGGCTTTCCCTCCCCTTTCTTTGGGCTTTCTTTCCCCTTTCTTTGGGCTGTCATTCCCCTTTCTTTGGGCTTTCTTTCCCCTTTCTTTGGGCTTTCTTTCCCTTTTCTTTGGGCTTTCTTTGGGCATTCTTTGGGCTTTCTTTGGGCTTTCTCTGGGCTTTCTTTCCCCTTTCTTTGGGCTTTCTTTGCCCTTTCTTTGGGCTTTCTTTCCCCTTTCTTTGGGCTTTCTTTCCCCTTTCTTTGGGCTTTCTTTGGGCTTTCTTTCCCCTTTCTTTGGGCTTTCTTTGGGCTGTCTTTCCCCTTTCTTTTTGCTTTCTTTCCCCTTTCTTTGGGCTTTCTTTCCCCTTTCTTGGGCTTTCTTTCCCCTTTCTTTGGGCTTTCTTTGCGCTTTCTTTCCCCTTTCTTTGGGCTTTCTTTGGGCATTCTTTCCCCTTTCGTTGGGCTTTCTTGGGGCTTTCTTTGGGCTTCTTTCCCTTTCCTTCCCCCTTTCTTTGGGCTTTCTTCCCCCTTTCTTTCCCCTTTCTTTGGGCTTTCTTTCCCCTTTCTTTCCCCTTTCTTTGGGCTTTCTTTGGCTTTCTTTGGGCTTTCTTTGGGCTTTCTTTGTGCTTTCATTGGGCTTTCTTTCCCCGTTCTTTGGGCTTTCTTTCCCCTTTCTTTGGGCTTTCTTTGGGCTTTCTTACCCCTTTCTTTGGGCTGTCATTCCCCTTTCTTTGGGCTTTCTTTCCCCTTTCTTTGGGCCTTCCTTGGGCTTTCTTTGGGCTTTCTTGGCTTTCTTTCCCCTTTCTTTCCACTTTCTTTGGGCTTTCTTTCCCCTTTCTTTGGGCTTTCTTCCCCTTTCTTTGGGCTTTCTTTCCCCTTTCTTTGGGCTTTCTTTCCCCTTTCTTTGGGCTTTCTTTCCCCTTTCTTTCCCCTTTCTTTGGGATTTCTTTCCCATTTGTTTGGGCTTTCTTTGGGTTTTCTTTCCCTGTTCTTTGGGCTTTCTTTGGGCTTTCTTTCCCCTTTCTTTGGGCTTTCTTTCCCCTTCTTTGGGCTTTCTTTGGGCTTTCTTTGGGCTTTCTTTGGGCTTTCTTTCCCATTTCTTTGGGCTTTCTTTCCCCTTTCTGTGGGCTTTCCCTGGGCTTTCTTGGGCTTTCTTTGGGCTTTCTTTGGGCTTCTTTCCCCTTTCTTTGGGCTTTCTTTCCCCTTTCTTTGGGCTTTCCTTGGGCTTTCTTTGGGCTTTCTTTGGCTTTCTTTCCCCTTTCTTTGGGCTTTCTTTGGGCTGTCTTTCCCCTTTCTTTGGGCTTTTCCTTTCCCCTTTCTTTGGGCTTTCTTTCCCCTTTCTTTGGGCTTTCTTTCCCTTTCTTTGGGCTTTCTTTCCCCTTTCCTTCCCCTTCTTTCTTTGGGCTTTCTTCCCCCTTTCTTTCCCCCTTTCTTTGGGCTTTCTTTCCCCTTTCTTTCCCCTTTCTTTGGGCTTTCTTTGGCTTCTTTGGGCTTTCTTTGTGCTTTCATTGGGCTTTCTTTCCCCGTTCTTTGGGCTTTCTTTCCCCTTTCTTTGGGCTTTCTTTGGGCTTTCTTACCCCTTTCTTTGGGCTGTCATTCCCCTTTCTTTGGGCTTTCTTTCCCCTTTCTTTGGGCCTTCCTTGGGCTTTCTTTGGCTTTCTTTGGGCTTTCTTTCCCCTTTCTTTCCACTTTCTTTGGGCTTTCTTTCCCCTTTCTTTGGGCTTCTTTCCCCTTTCTTTGGGCTTTCTTTCCCCTTTCTTTGGGCTTCTTTCCCCTTTCTTTGGGCTTTCTTTCCCCTTTCTTTCCCCTTTCTTTGGGATTTCTTTCCCATTTGTTTGGCTTTCTTTGGGTTTTCTTTCCCCTTTCTTTGGGCTTTCTTTGGGCTTTCTTTCCCCTTTCTTTGGGCTTTCTTTCCCCTTTCTTTGGGCTTTCTTTGGGCTTTCTTTGGGCTTTCTTTGGGCTTTCTTTCCCATTCTTTGGGCTTTCTTTCCCCTTGGGCTTTCCCTGGGCTTTCTTTGGGCTTTCTTTGGGCTTTCTTTGGGCTTTCTTTCCCCTTTCTTTGGGCTTTCTTTCCCCTTTCTTTGGGCTTTCCTTGGGCTTTCTTTGGGCTTTCTTTGGGCTTTCTTTCCCCTTTCTTTGGGCTTTCTTTGGGCTGTCTTTCCCCTTTCTTTGGGCTTTCTTTCCCCTTTCTTTGGGCTTTCTTTCCCCTTTCTTTGGGCTTTCTTTCCCCTTTCTTTGGGCTTTCTTTGCGATTTCTTTCCCTTTTCTTTGGGCTTTCTTTGGGCTTTCTTTCCCCTTTCTTTGGGCATTATTTGGCCTTTCTTTGGGCTTTCTTCCCCTTTCTTTCCCCTTTCTTTGGGCTTTCTTTCCCCTTTCTTTCCCCTTTCTTTGGGCTTTCTTTGGGCTTTCTTTCCCCTTTCTTTGGGCTTTCTCTGGGCTTTCTTTCCCCTTTCTTTGGGCTTTCTTTCCCCTTTCTTTGGGCTTTCATTGGGCTTTCTTTCCCCTTTCTTTGGGCTTTCTTTCCCCTTTCTTTGGGCTTTCCTTGGGCTTTCTTTGGGCTTTCTTTGGGCTTTCTTTGGGCTCTCTCTGGGCTTTCTTTCCCCTTTCTTTGGGCTTTCTTTCCCCTTTCTTTGGGCTTTCTTTGGGCTTTCTTTGGGCTTTTTTCCCCCTTTCTTTCCCCTTTCTTTGGGCTTTCTTTCCCCTTTCTTTCCCCTTTCTTTGGGCTTTCCCTCCCCTTTCTTTGGGCTTTCTTTCCCCTTTCTTTGGGCTGTCATTCCCCTTTCTTTGGGCTTTCTTTCCCCTTTCTTTGGGCTTTCTTTCCCTTTTCTTTGGGCTTTCTTTGGGCATTCTTTGGGCTTTCTTTGGGCTTTCTCTGGGCTTTCTTTCCCCTTTCTTTGGGCTTTCTTTGCCCTTTCTTTGGGCTTTCTTTCCCCTTTCTTTGGGCTTTCTTTCCCCTTTCTTTGGGATTTCTTTCCCCTTTCTTTGGGATTTCTTTGAGCTTTCTTTCCCCTTTCTTTGGGCTTTCTTTCCCCATTCTTTGGGCTTTCTTTGGGCTGTCTTTCCCCTTTCTTTTTGCTTTCTTTCCCCTTCTTTGGGCTTTCTTTCCCCTTTCTTTGGGCTTTCTTTCCCCTTTCTTTGGGCTTTCTTTGCGCTTTCTTTCCCCTTTCTTTGGGCTTTCTTTGGGCATTCTTTCCCCTTTCGTTGGGCTTTCTTGGGGCTTTCTTTGGGCTTCTTTCCCCTTTCCTTCCCCTTTCTTTGGGCTTTCTTCCCCCTTTCTTTCCCCTTTCTTTGGGCTTTCTCTGGGCTTTCTTTCCCCTTTCTTTGGGCTTTCTTTCCCCTTTCTTTGGGCTTTCATTGGGCTTTCTTTCCCCTTTCTTTGGGCTTTCTTTCCCCTTTCTTTGGGCTTTCCTTGGGCTTTCTTTGGGCTTTCTTTGGGCTTTCTTTGGGCTCTCTCTGGGCTTTCTTTCCCCTTTCTTTGGGCTTTCTTTCCCCTTTCTTTGGGCTTTCTTTGGGCTTTCTTTGGGCTTTTTTCCCCCTTTCTTTCCCCTTTCTTTGGGCTTTCTTTCCCCTTTCTTTCCCCTTTCTTTGGGCTTTCCCTCCCTTTCTTTGGGCTTTCTTTCCCCTTTCTTTGGGCTGTCATTCCCCTTTCTTTGGGCTTTCTTTCCCCTTTCTTTGGGCTTTCTTTCCCTTTTCTTTGGGCTTTCTTTGGGCATTCTTTGGGCTTTCTTTGGGCTTTCTCTGGGCTTTCTTTCCCCTTTCTTTGGGCTTTCTTTGCCCTTTCTTTGGGCTTTCTTTCCCCTTTCTTTGGGCTTTCTTTCCCCTTTCTTTGGGATTTCTTTCCCCTTTCTTTGGGATTTCTTTGAGCTTTCTTTCCCCTTTCTTTGGGCTTTCTTTCCCCTTTCTTTGGGCTTTCTTTGGGCTGTCTTTCCCCTTTCTTTTTGCTTTCTTTCCCCTTTCTTTGGGCTTTCTTTCCCCTTTCTTTGGGCTTTCTTTGGGCTTTCTTTGGGCTTTCTTTGCGCTTTCTTTCCCCTTTCTTTGGGCTTTCTTTGGGCATTCTTTCCCCTTTCGTTGGGCTTTCTTGGGGCTTTCTTTGGGCTTCTTTCCCCTTTCCTTCCCCTTTCTTTGGGCTTTCTTCCCCCTTTCTTTCCCCTTTCTTTGGGCTTTCTTTCCCCTTTCTTTCCCCTTTCTTTGGGCTTTGTTTCCCCTCTCTTTGGGCTTTCTTTCCCCTTTCTTTCCCCTTTCTTTCCCCTTTCTTTGGGCTTTCTTTCCCCTTTCTTTCCCCTTTCTTTGCGCTTTCTTTGGCTTTCTTTGGGCTTTCTTTGGGCTTTCTTTGTGCTTTCATTGGGCTTTCTTTCCCCGTTCTTTGGGCTTTCTTTCCCCTTTCTTTGGGCTTTCTTTGGGCTTTCTTACCCCTTTCTTTGGGCTGTCATTCCCCTTTCTTTGGGCTTTCTTTCCCCTTTCTTTGGGCCTTCCTTGGGCTTTCTTTGGGCTTTCTTTGGGCTTTCTTTCCCCTTTCTTTCCACTTTCTTTGGGCTTTCTTTCCCCTTTCTTTGGGCTTTCTTTCCCCTTTCTTTGGGCTTTCTTTCCCCTTTCTTTGGGCTTTCTTTCCCCTTTCTTTGGGCTTTCTTTCCCCTTTCTTTCCTCCCATTTCTTTGGGCTTTCTTTCCCCTTTCTGTGGGCTTTCCTTGGGCTTTCTTTGGGCTTTCTTTGGGCTTTCTTTGGGCTTTCTTTCCCCTTTCTTTGGGCTTTCTTTCCCCTTTCTTTGGGCTTTCCTTGGGCTTTCTTTGGGCTTTCTTTGGGCTTTCTTTCCCCTTTCTTTGGGCTTTCTTTGGGCTGTCTTTCCCCTTTCTTTGGGCTTTCTTCCCCTTTCTTTGGGCTTTCTTTCCCCTTTCTTTGGGCTTTCTTTCCCCTTTCTTTGGGCTTTCTTTGCGATTTCTTTCCCTTTTCTTTGGGCTTTCTTTGGGCTTTCTTTCCCCTTTCTTTGGGCATTATTTGGCCTTTCTTTGGGCTTTCTTCCCCCTTTCTTTCCCCTTTCTTTGGGCTTTCTTTCCCCTTTTTCTTTCCCCTTTCTTTGGTCTTTCTTTCCCCTTTCTTTGGGCTTTCTTTGGGCTTTCTTTCCCCCTTTCTTTGGGCTTTCTCTGGGCTTTCTTTCCCCTTTCTTTGGGCTTTCTTTCCCTTTCTTTGGGCTTTCTTTGGGCTTTCTTTCCCCTTTCTTTGGGCTTTCTTTCCCCTTTCTTTGGGCTTTCCTTGGGCTTTCTTTGGGCTTTCTTTGGGCTTTCTTTGGGCTCTCTCTGGGCTTTCTTTCCCCTTTCTTTGGGCTTTCTTTCCCCTTTCTTTGGGCTTTCTTTGGGCTTTCTTTGGGCTTTTTTCCCCCTTTCTTTCCCTTTCTTTGGGCTTTCTTTCCCCTTTCTTTTCCCCTTTCTTTGGGCTTTCCCTCCCCTTTCTTTGGGCTTTCTTTTCCCCTTTCTTTGGGATTTCTTTCCCCTTTCTTTGGGCTTTCTTTCCCCTTTCTTTGGGATTTCTTTCCCCTTTCTTTGGGATTTCTTTGAGCTTTCTTTCCCCTTTCTTTGGGCTTTCTTTCCCCTTTCTTTGGGCTTTCTTTGGGCTGTCTTTTCCCCTTTTCTTTCTTTGCTTTCTTTCCCCTTTCTTTGGCCTTTCTTTCCCCTTTCTTTGGGCTTTCTTTCCCCTTTCTTTGGGCTTTCTTTGCGCTTTCTTTCCCCTTTCTTTGGGCTTTTCTTGGGCATTCTTTCCCCTTTCGTTGGGCTTTCTTGGGGCTTTCTTTGGGCTTCTTTCCCCTTTCCTTCCCCTTTCTTTGGGCTTTTCTTTCCCCCCTTTCTTTCCCCCCTTCTTTGGGCTTTCTTTCCCCTTTCTTTCCCCTTTCTTTGGGCTTTGTTTCCCCCTCTCTTTGGGCTTTCTTTCCCCCTTTCTTTGGGCTTTCTTTGGGCTTTCTTTCCCCTTTCTTTGGGCTTTCTTTCCCCTTTCTTTCCCCTTTCTTTGGGCTTTCTTTCCCCTTTCTTTCCCCTTTCTTTCCCCCTTTCTTTGGGCTTTCTTTCCCCCTTTCTTTCCCCTTTTCTTGGGCTTTCTTCTTTGGGCTTTCTTTGGGCTTTCTTTGGGCTTTCTTTGTGCTTTCATTGGGCTTTCTTTCCCCGTTCTTTGGGCTTTCTTTCCCCTTTCTTGGGCTTTCTTTGGGCTTTCTTACCCCTTTCTTTGGGCTTTCTTTCCCCTTTCTTTGGGCTTTCTTTCCCCTTTCTTTGGGCTTTCCTTGGGCTTTCTTTGGGCTTTCTTTGGGCTTTCTTTCCCCTTTCTTTCCACTTTCTTTGGGCTTTCTTTGGGCTTTTTTTCCCCTTTCTTTGGGCTTTCTTTCCCCTTTCTTTGGGCTTTCTTTCCCCTTTCTTTGGGCTTTCTTTCCCCTTTCTTTGGGCTGTCATTCCCCTTTCTTTGGGCTTTCTTTCCCCTTTCTTTGGGCCTTCCTTGGGCTTTCTTTGGGCTTTCTTTGGGCTTTCTTTCCCCTTTCTTTCCACTTTCTTTGGGCTTTCTTTCCCCTTTCTTTGGGCTTTTTTCCCCTTTCTTTGGGCTTTCTTTCCCCTTTCTTTTGGGCTTTCTTTCCCCCCTTTCTTTGGGCTTTCTTTCCCCCTTTCTTTCCCCCTTTCTTTGGGATTTCTTTCCCATTTCTTTGGGCTTTCTTTGGGTTTTCTTTCCCCTTTTCTTTGGGCTTTCTTTGGGCTTTCTTTCCCCTTTCTTTGGGCTTTCTTTCCCCTTTCTTTGGGCTTTCTTTGGGCTTTCTTTGGGCTTTCTTTGGGCTTTCTTTCCCATTTCTTTGGGCTTTCTTTCCCCTTTCTGTGGCCTTTCCTTGGGCTTTCTTTGGGCTTTCTTTGGGCTTTCTTTGGGCTTTCTTTCCCCTTTCTTTGGGCTTTCTTTCCCCTTTCTTTGGGCTTTCCTTGGGCTTTCTTTGGGCTTTCTTTGGGCTTTCTTTCCCCTTTCTTTGGTCTTTCTTTCCCCTTTCTTTGGGCTTTCTTTGGGCTTTCTTTCCCCTTTCTTTGGGCTTTCTCTGGGCTTTCTTTCCCCTTTTCTTTGGGCTTTCTTTCCCCTTTCTTTGGCTTTCTTTGGGCTTTCTTTCCCCTTTCTTTGGGCTTTCTTTCCCCTTTCTTTGGGCTTTCCTTGGGCTTTCTTTGGGCTTTCTTTGGGCTTTCTTTGGGCTCTCTCTGGGCTTTCTTTCCCCCTTTCTTTGGGCTTTCTTTCCCCTTTCTTTGGGCTTTCTTTGGGCTTTCTTTGGGCTTTTTTTCCCCCTTTCTTTCCCTTTCTTTGGGCTTTCTTTCCCCTTTCTTTCCCCTTTCTTTGGGCTTTCCCTCCCCTTTCTTTGGGCTGTCATTCCCCTTTTCTTTGGGCTTCTTTCCCCTTTCTTTGGGCTTTCTTTCCCTTTTCTTTGGGCTTTCTTTGGGCATTCTTTGGGCTTTCTTTGGGCTTTCTCTGGGCTTTCTTTCCCCTTTCTTTGGGCTTTCTTTGCCCTTTCTTTGGGCTTTCTTTCCCCCTTTCTTTGGGCTTTCTTTCCCCTTTCTTTGGGATTTCTTTCCCCTTTCTTTGGGATTTCTTTGAGCTTTCTTTCCCCTTTCTTTGGGCTTTCTTTCCCTTTCTTTGGGCTTTCTTTGGGCTGTCTTTCCCCTTTCTTTTTGCTTTCTTCCCCTTTCTTTGGCCTTTCTTTCCCCTTTCTTTGGGCTTTCTTTCCCCTTTCTTTGGGCTTTCTTTGCGCTTTCTTTCCCCTTTCTTTGGGCTTTCTTTGGGCATTCTTTCCCCTTTCGTTGGGCTTTCTTGGGGCTTTCTTTGGGCTTCTTTCCCCTTTCCTTCCCCTTTCTTTGGGCTTTCTTCCCCCCTTTCTTTCCCCCCCTTCTTTGGGCTTTCTTTCCCCTTTCTTTCCCCCTTTCTTTGGGCTTTGTTTCCCCTCTCTTGGGCTTTCTTTCCCCTTTCTTTGGGCTTTCTTTGGGCTTTCTTTCCCCTTTCTTTGGCTTTCTTTCCCCTTTCTTTCCCCTTTCTTTGGGCTTTCTTCCCCTTTCTTTCCCCCTTCTTCCCTTTCTTCCGCTTTCTTTGGGCTTCTTTCCCCTTTCTTTCCCCTTTCTTTGGGCTTTCTTTGGGCTTTCTTTGGGATTTCTTTGGGCTTTCTTTGTGCTTTCATTGGGCTTTCTTTCCCCGTTCTTTGGGCTTTCTTTCCCCTTTCTTTGGGCTTTCTTTGGGCTTTCTTACCCCTTTCTTTGGGCTTTCTTTCCCCTTTCTTTGGGCTTTCTTTCCCCTTTCTTTGGGCTTTCCTTGGGCTTTCTTTGGGCTTTCTTTGGGCTTTCTTTCCCCTTTCTTTCCACTTTCTTTGGGCTTTCTTTGGGCTTTTTTTCCCCCTTTCTTTGGGCTTTCTTTCCCCTTTCTTTGGGCTTTCTTTCCCCTTTCTTTGGGCTTTCTTTCCCCTTTCTTTGGGCTGTCATTCCCCTTTCTTTGGGCTTTCTTTCCCCTTTCTTGGGCCTTCCTTGGGCTTTCTTTGGGCTTTCTTTGGGCTTTCTTTCCCCTTTCTTTCCACTTTCTTTGGGCTTTCTTTCCCCTTTCTTTGGGCTTTTTTCCCCTTTCTTTGGGCTTTCTTTCCCCTTTCTTTGGGCTTTCTTTCCCCTTTCTTTGGGCTTTCTTTCCCCTTTCTTTCCCCTTTCTTTGGGATTTCTTTCCCATTTCTTTGGGCTTTCTTTGGGTTTTTCTTTCCCCCTTTCTTTGGGCTTTCTTTGGGTTTTCTTTTTTTTTTCTTTTTCTTTGGCTTCTTTCCCCTTCTTGGCTTTCTTTCCCCTTTCTTTGGGGCTTTCTTTGGGCTTTCTTTGGGCTTTCTTTGGGCTTTCTTTCCCATTTCTTTGGGCTTTCTTTCCCCTTTCTGTGGCCTTTCTTGGGCTTTCTTTGGGCTTTCTTTGGGCTTTCTTTGGGCTTTCTTTCCCCTTTCTTTGGGCTTTCTTTCCCCTTTCTTTGGGCTTTCCTTGGGCTTTCTTTGGGCTTTCTTTGGGCTTTCTTTCCCCTTTCTTTGGGCTTTCTTGGCGCTTTCTATGGGCTTTCTTTCTCCCTTTCTATCCCCTTTCTTTGGGCTTTCTTTCCCCTTTCTTTCCCCTTTCTTTGGGCTTTGTTTCCCCTCTCTTTGGGCTTTCTTTCCCCTTTCTTTGGGCTTTCTTTGGGCTTTCTTTCCCCTTTCTTTGGGCTTTCTTTCCCCTTTCTTTCCCCTTTCTTTGGGCTTTCTTTGGGCTTTCTTTGGGCTTTCTTTGGGCTTTCTTTGGGCTTTCTTTCCCCCTTTCTTTGGGCTTTCTTTGGGCTTTCTTTCCCCTTTCTTTGGGCTTTCTTTGGGCTTTCTTTGGGCTTTTTTCCCCTTTCTTTCCCCTTTCTTTGGGCTTTCTTTCTCCCTTTCTTTGGGCTTTCTTTCCCCCCTTTCTTTGGGCTTTCTTTCCCCTTTCTTTGGGCTTTCCTTTCCCCTTTCTTTGGCTTTCTTTCCCCTTTCTTTGGGCTTTCTTTCCCCTTTCTTTGGGCTTTCTTTCCCCTTTCTTTGGGCTTTCTTTCCCTTTCTTTGGGCTTTTCTTTGGGCTTTCTTTGGGCTTTCTTTCCCCTTTCTTTGGGCTTTCTTTCCCCTTTCTTTGGGCTTTCTTTGGGCTTTCTTTGGGCCTTCTTTGGGCTTTCTATCCCATTTCTTTGGGCTTTCTTTCCCCTTTTCTTTGGGCTTTCCTTGGGCTTTCTTTGGGCTTTCTTTGGGTTTTCTTTCCCCTTTCTTTCCATTTTCTTTGGGCTTTCTTTGGGCTTTCTTTCCCCTTTCTTTGGGCTTTCTTTTCCCCTTTCTTTGGGCTTTCTTTCCCCTTTCTTTGGGCTTTCTTTCCCCTTTCTTTGGGCTGTCATTCCCCTTTCTTTGGGCTTTCTTTCCCCTTTCTTTGGGCTTTCTTTCCCTTTTTCTTTGGGCTTTCTTTGGGCATTCTTTGGGCTTTCTTTGGACTTTCTCTGGGCTTTCTTTCCCCTTTCTTGGGCTTTCTTTGCCCTTTCTTTGGGCTTTCTTTCCCCTTTCTTTGGGCTTTCTTTCCCCTTTCTTTGGGCTTTCTTTGAGCTTTCTTTCCCCTTTCTTTGGGCTTTCTTTCCCCTTTCTTTGGGCTTTCTTTGGGCTTTCTTTGGGCTGTCTTTCCCCTTTCTTTGGGCTTTCTTTCCCCCTTTCTTTGGGCTTTCTTTCCCCTTTCTTTGGGCTTTCTTTGCGATTTCTTTCCCTTTTCTTTGGGCTTTCTTTGGGCTTTCTTTCCCCTTTCTTTGGGCTTTCTTTCCCCTTTCTTTGGGCTTTCTTTCCCCTTTCTTTGGGCTTTCTTTCCCCTTTCTTTGGGCTGTCATTCCCCTTTCTTTGGGCTTTCTTTCCCCTTTCTTTGGGCCTTCCCTTGGGCTTTCTTTGGGCTTTCTTTGGGCTTTCTTTCCCCTTTCTTTCCCACTTTCTTTGGGCTTTCTTTGGGCTTTCTTTGGGCTTTCTTTCCCCTTTCTTTGGGCTTTCTTTCCCCTTTCTTTGGGCTTTCTTTCCCCTTTCTTTGGGCTTTCTTTCCCCTTTCTTTGGGCTTTCTTTCCCCTTTCTTTCCCCCTTTCTTTGGGATTTCTTTCCCATTTCTTTGGGCTTTCTTTGGGTTTTCTTTCCCCTTTCTTTGGGCTTTCTTTGGCTTTCTTTCCCCTTTCTTTGGGCTTTCTTTCCCCTTTCTTGGGCTTTCTTTGGGCTTTCTTTGGGCTTTCTTTGGGCTTTCTTTCCCATTTCTTTGGGCTTTCTTTCCCCTTTCTGTGGGCTTTCCTTGGGCTTTCTTTGGGCTTTCTTTGGGCTTTCTTTGGGCTTTCTTTCCCCTTTCTTTGGGCTTTCTTTCCCCTTTCTTTTGGGCTTTCCTTGGGCTTTCTTTGGGCTTTCTTTGGGCTTTCTTTCCCCTTTCTTTCCCTTTCCACTTTCTTTGTGCTTTCTTTGGGCTTTCTTTCCCCTTTCTTTGGGCTTTCTTGGGGCTTTCTATGGGCTTTCTTTCCCCTTTCTTTCCCCCTTTCTTTGGGCTTTTCTTCCCCCTTTCTATCCCATTTCTTTGGGCTTTCTTTCCCCTTTCTTTCCCCTTTCTTTGGGCTTTGTTTCCCCTCTCTTTGGGCTTTCTTTCCCCTTTCTTTGGGCTTTCTTTGGGCTTTCTTTCCCCTTTCTTTGGGCTTTCTTTGGGCTTTCTTTCCCCTTTCTTTGGGCTTTCTTTGGGCTTTCTTGGGCTTTCTTGGGCTTTCTTTGGCTTTCTTTGGGCTTTCTTTCCCCTTTCTTTGGGCTTTCTTTGGGCTTTCTTTCCCCCCTTTCTTTGGGCTTTCTTTGGGCTTTTTTCCCCCTTTCTTTCCCCTTTCTTTGGGCTTTCTTTCCCCTTTCTTTCCCCTTTCTTTGGGCTTTCTTTCCCCTTTCTTTGGGCTTTCTTTCCCCTTTCTTTGGGCTTTCTTTCCCCCTTTCTTTGGGCTTTCTTTCCCCCTTTCTTTGGGCTTTCTTTGAGCTTTCTTTCCCCTTTCTTTGGGCTTTCTTTCCCCTTTCTTTGGGCTTTCTTTCCCCTTTCTTTGGGCTTTCTTTGGGCTGTCTTTCCCCTTTCTTTGGGCTTTTCTTCCCCTTTCTTTGGGCTTTCTTTGGGCTGTCTTTCCCCTTTCTTTGGGCTTTCTTTCCCCTTTCTTTGGGCTTTCTTTCCCCTTTCTTTGGGCTTTCTTTCCCCTTTCTTTGGGCTTTCTTTGCGATTTCTTTCCCTTTTCTTTGGGCTTTCTTTGGGCTTTCTTTCCCCTTTCTTGGGGCATTATTTGGCCTTTCTTTGGGCTTTCTTCCCCCTTTCTTTCCCCTTTCTTTGGGCTTTCTTTCCCCTTTCTTTCCCCTTTCTTTGGTCTTTCTTTCCCCTTTATTTGGGATTTCTTTGGGCTTTTCTTCCCCTTTCTTTGGGCTTTCTCTGGGCTTTCTTTCCCCTTTCTTTGGGCTTTCTTTCCCCTTTCTTTGGGCTTTCATTGGGCTTTCTTTCCCCTTTCTTTGGGCTTTCTTTCCCCTTTCTTTGGGCTTTCCTTGGGCTTTCTTTGGGCTTTCTTTGGGCTTTCTTTGGGCTCTCTCTGGGCTTTCTTTCCCCTTTCTTTGGGCTTTCTTTCCCCTTTCTTTGGGCTTTCTTTGGGCTTTCTTTGGGCTTTTTTCCCCCTTTCTTCCCCTTTCTTTGGGCTTTCTTTCCCCTTTCTTTCCCCTTTCTTTGGGCTTTCCCTCCCCTTTCTTTGGGCTTTCTTTCCCCTTTCTTTGGGCTGTCATTCCCCCTTTCTTGGGCTTTCTTTCCCCTTTCTTTGGGCTTTCTTTCCCTTTTCTTTGGGCTTTCTTTGGGCATTCTTTGGGCTTTCTTTGGGCTTTCTCTGGGCTTTCTTTCCCCCTTTCTTTGGGCTTTCTTTGCCCTTTCTTTGGGCTTTTCTTTTCCCTTTCTTTGGGCTTTCTTTCCCCTTTCTTTGGGATTTCTTTCCCCTTTCTTTGGGATTTCTTTGAGCTTTCTTTCCCCTTTCTTTGGGCTTTCTTTCCCCTTTCTTTGGGCTTTCTTTGGGCTGTCTTTCCCCTTTCTTTTTGCTTCTTTCCCCTTTCTTTGGGCTTTCTTTCCCCTTTCTTTGGGCTTTCTTTCCCCTTTCTTTGGGCTTTCTTTGCGCTTTCTTTCCCCTTTCTTTGGGCTTTCTTTGGGCATTCTTTTCCCCCTTTCGTTATGCTTTCTTGGGGCTTTCTTTGGGCTTCTTTCCACTTTCCTTCCCCTTTCTTTGGGCTTTCTTTCCCCCTTTCTTTCCCCTTTCTTTGGGCTTTCTTTCCTTTCCCTTTCTTCCCCCTTTCTTTGGGCTTTGTTTCCCCTTTCTTTGGGCTTTCTTTCCCCCTTTCTTTCCCCTTTCTTTGGGCTTTCTTTCCCCTTTCTTTGGGCTTTCTTTCCCCTTTCTTTCCCCTTTCTTTGGGCTTTCTTGGGCATTCTTTCCCCTTTCGTTGGGCTTTCATTGGGCTTTCTTTGGGCTTCTTTCCCCTTTCCTTCCCCTTTCTTTGGGCTTTCTTCTTCCCCCTTTCTTTCCCCTTTCTTTGGGCTTTCTCCTGGGCTTTCTTTCCCCTTTCTTTGGGCTTTCTTTCCCCCTTTCTTTGGGCTTTCATTGGGCTTTCTTTCCCCTTTCTTTTGGGCTTTCTTTCCCCTTTCTTTGGGCTTTCCTTGGGCTTTCTTTGGGCTTTCTTGGGCTTTCTTTGGGCTCTCTCTGGGCTTTCTTTCCCCTTTCTTTGGGCTTTCTTTCCCCTTTCTTTGGGCTTTCTTTGGGCTTTTTTCCCCCTTTCTTTCCCCTTTCTTTGGGCTTTCTTTCCCCTTTCTTTCCCCTTTCTTTGGGCTTTCCCTCCCCTTTCTTTGGGCTTTCTTTCCCCTTTCTTTGGGCTGTCATTCCCCTTTCTTTGGGCTTTCTTTCCCCTTTCTTTGGGCTTTCTTTCCCTTTTCTTTGGGGCTTTCTTTGGGCATTCTTTGGGCTTTCTTTGGGCTTTCTCTGGGCTTTCTTTCCCCTTTCTTTGGGCTTTCTTTGCCCTTTCTTTGGGCTTTCTTTCCCCTTTCTTTGGGCTTTCTTTTCCCCTTTCTTTGGGCTTTCTTTGGGCTTTCTTTGGGCTTTCTTTGGGCTTTCTTTCCCCCTTTCTTTGGGCTTTCTTTGGGCTGTCTTTCCCCTTTCTTTTTGCTTTCTTTCCCCTTTCTTTGGCTTTCTTTCCCCTTTCTTTGGGCTTTCTTTCCCCTTTCTTTGGGCTTTCTTTGCGCTTTCTTTCCCCTTTCTTTGGGCTTTCTTTGGGCATTCTTTCCCCCTTTCGTTGGGCTTTCTTGGGGCTTTCTTTGGGCTTCTTTCCCCTTTCCTTCCCCTTTCTTTGGGCTTTCTTCCCCCTTTCTTCTCCCCTTTCTTTGGGCTTTCTTTCCCCTTTCTTTCCCCTTTCTTTGGGCTTTCTTTGGCTTTCTTTGGGCTTTCTTTGGGCTTTCTTTGTGCTTTCATTGGGCTTTCTTTCCCCCGTTCTTTGGGCTTTCTTTCCCCTTTCTTTGGGCTTTCTTTGGGCTTTCTTACCCCTTTCTTTGGGCTGTCATTCCCCTTTCTTTGGGCTTTCTTTCCCCTTTCTTTGGGCCTTCCTTGGGCTTTCTTGGGCTTTCTTTGGGCTTTCTTTCCCCTTTCTTTCCACTTTCTTTGGGCTTTCTTTCCCCTTTCTTTGGGCTTTCTTTCCCCTTTCTTTGGGCTTTCTTTCCCCTTTCTTTGGGCTTTCTTTCCCTTTCTTTGGGCTTTCTTTCCCCTTTCTTTCCCCTTTCTTTGGGATTTCTTTCCCATTTGTTTGGGCTTTCTTTGGGTTTTCTTTCCCCTTTCTTTGGGCTTTCTTTGGGCTTTCTTTCCCCCTTTCTTTGGGCTTTCTTTCCCCTTTCTTTGGGCTTTCTTTGGGCTTTCTTTGGGCTTTCTTTGGGCTTTCTTTCCCATTTCTTTGGGCTTTCTTTCCCCTTTCTGTGGGCTTTCCCTGGGCTTTCTTTGGGCTTTCTTTGGGCTTTCTTTGGGCTTTCTTTCCCTCTTCTTTGGGCTTTCTTTCCCCTTTCTTTGGGCTTTCCTTGGGCTTTCTTTGGGCTTTCTTTGGGCTTTCTTTCCCCCTTTCTTTGGCTTTCTTCTTTGGGCTGTCTTTCCCCCTTTCTTTGGGCTTTCTTTCCCCTTTCTTTGGGCTTTCTTTCCCCTTTCTTTGGGCTTTCTTTCCCCCTTTCTTTGGGCTTTCTTTCCCCTTTCCTTCCCCCTTTCTTTGGGCTTTCTTCCCCCTTTCTTTCCCCCCTTTCTTTGGGCTTTCTTTCCCCCTTTCTTTCCCCTTTCTTTGGGCTTTCTTTGGCTTTCTCTTTGGGCTTTCTTTGGGCTTTCTTTGGCTTTCATTGGGCTTTCTTTCCCCGTTTCTTTGGGCTTTCTTTCCCCTTTCTTTGGGCTTTCTTTGGCTTTCTTACCCCTTTCTTTGGGCTGTCATTCCCCTTTCTTTGGGCTTTCTTTCCCCTTTCTTTGGGCCTTCCTTGGGCTTTCTTTGGGCTTTCTTTGGGCTTTCTTTCCCCCTTTCTTTCCACTTTCTTTGGGCTTTCTTTCCCCTTTCTTTGGGCTTTCTTTCCCCTTTCTTTGGGCTTTCTTTCCCCTTTCTTTGGGCTTTCTTTCCCCCTTTCTTTGGGCTTTCTTTCCCCTTTTCTTTCCCCTTTCTTTGGGATTTCTTTCCCATTTGTTTGGGCTTTCTTTGGGTTTCTTTCCCCCTTTCTTTGGGCTTTCTTTGGGCTTTCTTTCCCCCTTTCTTTGGCTTTCTTTCCCCTTTCTTTCCCCTTTCTTTGGGCTTTCCCTCCCCTTTCTTTGGGCTTTCTTTCCCCCTTTCTTTGGGCTGTCATTCCCCTTTCTTTGGGGCTTTCTTTCCCCTTTCTTTGGGCTTTCTTTCCCTTTTCTTTGGGCTTTCTTTGGGCATTCTTTGGGCTTTCTTTGGGCTTTCTCTGGGCTTTCTTTTCCCCTTTCTTTGGGCTTTCTTGCCCTTTCTTTGGGCTTTCTTTCCCCTTTCTTTGGGCTTTCTTTCTCCCTTTCTTTGGGATTTCTTTCCCCTTTCTTTGGGATTTCTTTGAGCTTTCTTTCCCCTTTCTTTGGGCTTTCTTTCCCCTTTCTTTGGGCTTTCTTTGGGCTGTCTTTCCCCTTTCTTTTTGCTTTCTTTCCCCTTTCTTTGGGCTTTCTTTCCCCTTTCTTTGGGCTTTCTTTCCCCTTTCTTTGGGCTTTCTTTGCGCTTTCTTTCCCCCTTCTTCTTTGGGCTTTCTTTGGGCATTCTTTCCCCTTTCGTTATGCTTTCTTGGGGCTTTCTTTGGGCTTCTTTCCACTTTCCTTCCCCTTTCTTTGGGCTTTCTTCCCCTTTCTTCCCCTTTCTCCCCTTTCTTGGGCTTTCTTTCCCCTTTCTTTCCCCTTTCTTGGGCTTTGTTTCCCCTTTCTTTGGGCTTTCTTTCCCCTTTCTTTCCCCTTTCTTTGGGCTTTCTTTCCCCTTTCTTTGGGCTTTCTTTCCCCTTTCTTTCCCCCTTTCTTTGGGCTTTCTTTGGGCATTCTTTCCCCTTTCGTTGGGCTTTCTTGGGGCTTTCTTTGGGCTTCTTTCCCCTTTCCTTCCCCTTTCTTTGGGCTTTCTTCCCCCCTTTCTTTCCCCTTTCTTTGGGCTTTCTCTGGTTGGCTTTCTTTCCCCTTTCTTTGGGCTTTCTTTCCCCCTTTTCTTTGGGCTTTCATTGGGCTTTCTTTCCCCTTTCTTTGGGCTTTCTTTCCCCTTTCTTTGGGCTTTCCTTGGGCTTTCTTTGGGCTTTCTTTGGGCTTTCTTTGGGCTCTCTCTGGGCTTTCTTTCCCCTTTCTTTGGGCTTTCTTTTCCCCTTTCTTTGGGCTTTCTTTGGGCTTTTTTCCCCCTTTCTTTCCCCTTTCTTTGGGCTTTCTTTCCCCTTTTCTTTCCCCTTTCTTTGGGCTTTCCCTCCCCTTTCTTTGGGCTTTCTTTCCCCTTTCTTTGGGCTGTCATTCCCCTTTCTTTGGGCTTTCTTTCCCCTCTTTCTTTGGGCTTTCTTTCCCTTTTCTTTGGGCTTTCTTTGGGCATTCTTTGGGCTTTCTTTGGGCTTTCTCTGGGCTTTCTTTCCCCTTTCTTTGGGCTTTCTTTGCCCTTTCTTTGGGCTTTCTTTCCCCTTTCTTTGGGCTTTCTTCCCCTTTCTTTGGGCTTTCTTTGGGCTTTCTTGGGCTTTCTTTGGGCTTTCTTTCCCCTTTCTTTGGGCTTTCTTTGGGCTGTCTTTCCCCTTTCTTTTTGCTTTCCTTTCCCCTTTCTTTGGGCTTTCTTTCCCCCTTTCTTCTTGGCTTTCTTTCCCCTTTCTTTGGGCTTTCTTTGCGCTTTCTTTCCCCTTTCTTTGGGCTTTCTTTGGGCATTCTTTCCCCTTTCGTTGGGCTTTCTTGGGGCTTTCTTTGGGCTTCTTTCCCCTTTCCTTCCCCTTTCTTTGGGCTTTCTTCCCCCTTTCTTTCCCCTTTCTTTGGGCTTTCTTTCCCCTTTCTTTCCCCTTTCTTTGGGCTTTCTTTGGCTTTCTTTGGGCTTTCTTTGGGCTTTCTTTGTGCTTTCATTGGGCTTTCTTTCCCCGTTCTTTGGGCTTTCTTTCCCCCTTTCTTTGGGCTTTCTTTGGGCTTTCTTACCCCTTTCTTTGGGCTGTCATTCCCCTTTCTTTGGGCTTTCTTTCCCCTTTCTTTGGGCCTTCCTTGGGCTTTCTTTGGGCTTTCTTTGGGCTTTCTTTCCCCTTTCTTTCCCACTTTCTTCTGTTCTTTGGCTTTCTTCCCCTTTCTTTGGGCTTTCTTTCCCCTTTCTTTGGGCTTTCTTTTCCCCTTTCTTTGGCTTTCTTTCCCCTTTCTTTGGGCTTTCTTTCCCCTTTCTTTCCCCTTTCTTTGGGATTTCTTTCCCATTTGTTTGGGCTTTCTTTGGGTTTTCTTTCCCCTTTCTTTGGGCTTTCTTTGGGCTTTCTTTCCCCTTTCTTTGGGCTTTCTTTCCCCTTTCTTTGGGCTTTCTTTGGGCTTTCTTTGGGCTTTCTTTGGGCTTTCTTTCCATTTCTTTGGGCTTTCTTTCCCCTTTCTGTGGGCTTTCCCTGGGCTTTCTTTGGGCTTTCTTTGGGCTTTCTTTGGGCTTTCTTTCCCCTTTCTTTGGGCTTTCTTTCCCCTTTCTTTGGGCTTTCCTTGGGATTTCTTTGGGCTTTCTTTGGGCTTTCTTTCCCCTTTCTTGGGCTTTCTTTGGGCTGTCTTTCCCCTTTCTTTGGGCTTTCTTTCCCCTTTCTTTGGGCTTCTTCCTTTCCCCCTTTCTTTGGGCTTTCTTTCCCCTTTCTTTGGGCTTTCTTTCCCCTTTCCTTCCCCTTTCTTTGGGCTTTCTTCCCCCTTTCTTTCCCCTTTCTTTGGGCTTTTCTTTCCCCCTTTCTTTCCCCTTTCTTTGGGCTTTCTTTGGCTTTCTTTGGGCTTTCTTTGGGCTTTCTTTGTGCTTTCATTGGGCTTTTCTTTCCCCGTTCTTTGGGCTTTCTTTCCCCTTTCTTTGGGCTTTCTTTGGGCTTTCTTACCCCTTTCTTTGGCTGTCATTCCCCTTTCTTTGGGCTTTCTTTCCCCTTTCTTTGGGCCTTCCTTGGGCTTTCTTTGGGCTTTCTTGGGCTTTCTTTCCCCTTTCTTTCCACTTTCTTTGGGCTTTCTTTCCCCTTTCTTTTGGGCTTTCTTTCCCCCTTTCTTTGGGCTTTCTTTCCCCTTTCTTTGGGCTTTCTTTCCCCCTTTCTTTGGGCTTTCTTTCCCCCTTTCTTTCCCCTTTCTTTGGGATTTCTTTCCCATTTGTTTGGGCTTTCTTTGGGTTTTCTTTCCCCTTTCTTTGGGCTTTCTTCTTTGGGCTTTCTTTCCCCTTTTCTTTGGGCTTTCTTTCCCTCCCCTTTCTTTGGGCTTTCTTTGGGCTTTCTTTGGGCTTTCTTTGGGCTTTCTTTCCCATTTCTTTGGGCTTTCTTTCCCCTTTCTGTGGGCTTTCCCTGGGCTTTCTTTGGGCTTTCTTTGGGCTTTCTTTGGGCTTTCTTTCCCCTTTCTTTGGGCTTTCTTTCCCCTTTCTTTGGGCTTTCCTTGGGCTTTCTTTGGGCTTTCTTTGGGCTTTCTTCTTTCCCCTTTCTTTGGGCTTTCTTTGGGCTGTCTTTCCCCTTTCTTTGGGCTTTCTTTCCCCTTTCTTTGGGCTTTCTTTCCCCTTTCTTTGGGCTTTCTTTCCCCTTTCTTTGGGCTTTCTTTGCGATTTCTTTCCCTTTCTTTGGGCTTTCTTTGGGCTTTCTTTCCCCTTCTCTTTGGGCATTATTTGGCCTTTCTTTGGGCTTTCTTCCCCCTTTCTTTCCCCTTTCTTTGGGCTTTCTTTCCCCTTTCTTTCCCCTTTCTTTGGGCTTTCTTTGGGCTTTCTTTCCCTTTCTTTGGGCTTTCTCTGGGCTTTCTTTCCCCTTTCTTTGGGCTTTCTTTCCCTTTCTTTGGGCTTTCATTGGGCTTTCTTTCCCCTTTCTTTGGGCTTTCTTTCCCCTTTCTTTGGGCATTATTTGGCCTTTCTTTGGGCTTTCTTCCCCCTTTCTTTCCCCTTTCTTTGGGCTTTCTTTCCCCTTTCTTTCCCCTTTCTTTGGGCTTTCTTTGGGCTTTCTTTCCCCTTTCTTTGGGCTTTCTCTGGCTTTCTTTCCCCTTTCTTTGGGCTTTCTTTCCCCTTTCTTTGGGCTTTCATTGGGCTTTCTTTCCCCTTTCTTTGGGCTTTCTTTCCCCTTTCTTTGGGCTTTCCTTGGGCTTTCTTTGGGCTTTCTTTGGGCTTTCTTTGGGCTCTCTCTGGGCTTTCTTTCCCCTTTCTTTGGGCTTTCTTTCCCCTTTCTTTGGGCTTTCTTTGGGCTTTCTTTGGGCTTTTTTCCCCCTTTCTTTCCCCTTTCTTTGGGCTTTCTTTCCCCTTTCTTTCCCCTTTCTTTGGGCTTTCCCTCCCCTTTCTTTGGGCTTTCTTTCCCCTTTCTTTGGGCTGTCATTCCCCTTTCTTTGGGCTTTCTTTCCCCTTTCTTTGGGCTTTCTTTCCCTTTTCTTTGGGCTTTCTTTGGGCATTCTTTGGGCTTTCTTTGGGCTTTCTCTGGGCTTTCTTTCCCCTTTCTTTGGGCTTTCTTTGCCCTTTCTTTGGGCTTTCTTTCCCCTTTCTTTGGGCTTTCTTTCCCCTTTCTTTGGGATTTCTTTCCCCTTTCTTTGGGATTTCTTTGAGCTTTCTTTCCCCTTTCTTTGGGCTTTCTTTCCCCATTCTTTGGGCTTTCTTTGGGCTGTCTTTCCCCTTTCTTTTTGCTTTCTTTCCCCTTTCTTTGGGCTTTCTTTCCCCTTTCTTTGGGCTTTCTTTCCCCTTTCTTTGGGCTTTCTTTGCGCTTTCTTTCCCCTTTCTTTGGGCTTTCTTTGGGCATTCTTTCCCCTTTCGTTGGGCTTTCTTGGGGCTTTCTTTGGGCTTCTTTCCCCTTTCCTTCCCCTTTCTTTGGGCTTTCTTCCCCCTTTCTTTCCCCTTTCTTTGGGCTTTCTCTGGGCTTTCTTTCCCCTTTCTTTGGGCTTTCTTTCCCCTTTCTTTGGGCTTTCATTGGGCTTTCTTTCCCCTTTCTTTGGGCTTTCTTTCCCCTTTCTTTGGGCTTTCCTTGGGCTTTCTTTGGGCTTTCTTTGGGCTTTCTTTGGGCTCTCTCTGGGCTTTCTTTCCCCTTTCTTTGGGCTTTCTTTCCCCTTTCTTTGGGCTTTCTTTGGGCTTTCTTTGGGCTTTTTTCCCCCTTTCTTTCCCCTTTCTTTGGGCTTTCTTTCCCCTTTCTTTCCCCTTTCTTTGGGCTTTCCCTCCCCTTTCTTTGGGCTTTCTTTCCCCTTTCTTTGGGCTGTCATTCCCCTTTCTTTGGGCTTTCTTTCCCCTTTCTTTGGGCTTTCTTTCCCTTTTCTTTGGGCTTTCTTTGGGCATTCTTTGGGCTTTCTTTGGGCTTTCTCTGGGCTTTCTTTCCCCTTTCTTTGGGCTTTCTTTGCCCTTTCTTTGGGCTTTCTTTCCCCTTTCTTTGGGCTTTCTTTCCCCTTTCTTTGGGATTTCTTTCCCCTTTCTTTGGGATTTCTTTGAGCTTTCTTTCCCCTTTCTTTGGGCTTTCTTTCCCCTTTCTTTGGGCTTTCTTTGGGCTGTCTTTCCCCTTTCTTTTTGCTTTCTTTCCCCTTCTTTGGGCTTTCTTTCCCCTTTCTTTGGGCTTTCTTTCCCCTTTCTTTGGGCTTTCTTTGCGCTTTCTTTCCCCTTTCTTTGGGCTTTCTTTGGGCATTCTTTCCCCTTTCGTTGGGCTTTCTTGGGGCTTTCTTTGGGCTTCTTTCCCCTTTCCTTCCCCTTTCTTTGGCTTTCTTCCCCCTTTCTTTCCCCTTTCTTTGGGCTTTCTTTCCCCTTTCTTTCCCCTTTCTTTGGGCTTTGTTTCCCCTCTCTTTGGGCTTTCTTTCCCCTTTCTTTCCCCTTTCTTTCCCCTTTCTTTGGGCTTTCTTTCCCCTTTCTTTCCCCTTTCTTTGCGCTTTCTTTGGCTTTCTTTGGGCTTTCTTTGGGCTTTCTTTGTGCTTTCATTGGGCTTTCTTTCCCCGTTCTTTGGGCTTTCTTTCCCCTTTCTTTGGGCTTTCTTTGGGCTTTCTTACCCCTTTCTTTGGGCTGTCATTCCCCTTTCTTTGGGCTTTCTTTCCCCTTTCTTTGGGCCTTCCTTGGGCTTTCTTTGGGCTTTCTTTGGGCTTTCTTTCCCCTTTCTTTCCACTTTCTTTGGGCTTTCTTTCCCCTTTCTTTGGGCTTTCTTTCCCCTTTCTTTGGGCTTTCTTTCCCCTTTCTTTGGGCTTTCTTTCCCCTTTCTTTGGGCTTTCTTTCCCCTTTCTTTCCCCTTTCTTTGGGATTTCTTTCCCATTTCTTTGGGCTTTCTTTGGGTTTTCTTTCCCCTTTCTTTGGGCTTTCTTTGGGCTTTCTTTCCCCTTTCTTTGGGCTTTCTTTCCCCTTTCTTTGGGCTTTCTTTGGGCTTTCTTTGGGCTTTCTTTGGGCTTTCTTTCCCATTTCTTTGGGCTTTCTTTCCCCTTTCTGTGGGCTTTCCTTGGGCTTTCTTTGGGCTTTCTTTGGGCTTTCTTTGGGCTTTCTTTCCCCTTTCTTTGGGCTTTCTTTCCCCTTTCTTTGGGCTTTCCTTGGGCTTTCTTTGGGCTTTCTTTGGGCTTTCTTTCCCCTTTCTTTGGGCTTTCTTTGGGCTGTCTTTCCCCTTTCTTTGGGCTTTCTTTCCCCTTTCTTTGGGCTTTCTTTCCCCTTTCTTTGGGCTTTCTTTCCCCTTTCTTTGGGCTTTCTTTGCGATTTCTTTCCCTTTTCTTTGGGCTTTCTTTGGGCTTTCTTTCCCCTTTCTTTGGGCATTATTTGGCCTTTCTTTGGGCTTTCTTCCCCCTTTCTTTCCCCTTTCTTTGGGCTTTCTTTCCCCTTTCTTTCCCCTTTCTTTGGTCTTTCTTTCCCCTTTCTTTGGGCTTTCTTTGGGCTTTCTTTCCCCTTTCTTTGGGCTTTCTCTGGGCTTTCTTTCCCCTTTCTTTGGGCTTTCTTTCCCCTTTCTTTGGGCTTTCATTGGGCTTTCTTTCCCCTTTCTTTGGGCTTTCCTTCCCCTTTCTTTGGGCTTTCCTTGGGCTTTCTTTGGGCTTTCTTTGGGCTTTCTTTGGGCTCTCTCTGGGCTTTCTTTCCCCTTTCTTTGGGCTTTCTTTCCCCTTTCTTTGGGCTTTCTTTGGGCTTTCTTTGGGCTTTTTTCCCCCTTTCTTTCCCTTTCTTTGGGCTTTCTTTCCCCTTTCTTTCCCCTTTCTTTGGGCTTTCCCTCCCCTTTCTTTGGGCTGTCATTCCCCTTTCTTTGGGCTTTCTTTCCCCTTTCTTTGGGCTTTCTTTCCCTTTTCTTTGGGCTTTCTTTGGGCATTCTTTGGGCTTTCTTTGGGCTTTCTCTGGGCTTTCTTTCCCCTTTCTTTGGGCTTTCTTTGCCCTTTCTTTGGGCTTTCTTTCCCCTTTCTTTGGGCTTTCTTTCCCCTTTCTTTGGGATTTCTTTCCCCTTTCTTTGGGATTTCTTTGAGCTTTCTTTCCCCTTTCTTTGGGCTTTCTTTCCCCTTTCTTTGGGCTTTCTTTGGGCTGTCTTTCCCCTTTCTTTTTGCTTTCTTTCCCCTTTCTTTGGGCTTTCTTTCCCCTTTCTTTGGGCTTTCTTTCCCCTTTCTTTGGGCTTTCTTTGCGCTTTCTTTCCCCTTTCTTTGGGCTTTCTTTGGGCATTCTTTCCCCTTTCGTTGGGCTTTCTTGGGGCTTTCTTTGGGCTTCTTTCCCCTTTCCTTCCCCTTTCTTTGGGCTTTCTTCCCCCTTTCTTTCCCCCTTCTTTGGGCTTTCTTTCCCCTTTCTTTCCCCTTTCTTTGGGCTTTGTTTCCCCTCTCTTTGGGCTTTCTTTCCCCTTTCTTTGGGCTTTCTTTGGGCTTTCTTTCCCCTTTCTTTGGGCTTTCTTTCCCCTTTCTTTCCCCTTTCTTTGGGCTTTCTTTCCCCTTTCTTTCCCCTTTCTTTCCCCTTTCTTTGGGCTTTCTTTCCCCTTTCTTTCCCCTTTCTTTGGGCTTTCTTTGGGCTTTCTTTGGGCTTTCTTTGGGCTTTCTTTGTGCTTTCATTGGGCTTTCTTTCCCCGTTCTTTGGGCTTTCTTTCCCCTTTCTTTGGGCTTTCTTTGGGCTTTCTTACCCCTTTCTTTGGGCTTTCTTTCCCCTTTCTTTGGGCTTTCTTTCCCCTTTCTTTGGGCTTTCCTTGGGCTTTCTTTGGGCTTTCTTTGGGCTTTCTTTCCCCTTTCTTTCCACTTTCTTTGGGCTTTCTTTGGGCTTTTTTTCCCCTTTCTTTGGGCTTTCTTTCCCCTTTCTTTGGGCTTTCTTTCCCCTTTCTTTGGGCTTTCTTTCCCCTTTCTTTGGGCTGTCATTCCCCTTTCTTTGGGCTTTCTTTCCCCTTTCTTTGGGCCTTCCTTGGGCTTTCTTTGGGCTTTCTTTGGGCTTTCTTTCCCCTTTCTTTCCACTTTCTTTGGGCTTTCTTTCCCCTTTCTTTGGGCTTTTTTCCCCTTTCTTTGGGCTTTCTTTCCCCTTTCTTTGGGCTTTCTTTCCCCTTTCTTTGGGCTTTCTTTCCCCTTTCTTTCCCCTTTCTTTGGGATTTCTTTCCCATTTCTTTGGGCTTTCTTTGGGATTTCTTTCCCCTTTCTTTGGGATTTCTTTGAGCTTTCTTTCCCCTTTCTTTGGGCTTTCTTTCCCCATTCTTTGGGCTTTCTTTGGGCTGTCTTTCCCCTTTCTTTTTGCTTTCTTTCCCCTTTCTTTGGGCTTTCTTTCCCCTTTCTTTGGGCTTTCTTTCCCCTTTCTTTGGGCTTTCTTTGCGCTTTCTTTCCCCTTTCTTTGGGCTTTCTTTGGGCATTCTTTCCCCTTTCGTTGGGCTTTCTTGGGGCTTTCTTTGGGCTTCTTTCCCCTTTCCTTCCCCTTTCTTTGGGCTTTCTTCCCCCTTTCTTTCCCCTTTCTTTGGGCTTTCTCTGGGCTTTCTTTCCCCTTTCTTTGGGCTTTCTTTCCCCTTTCTTTGGGCTTTCATTGGGCTTTCTTTCCCCTTTCTTTGGGCTTTCTTTCCCCTTTCTTTGGGCTTTCCTTGGGCTTTCTTTGGGCTTTCTTTGGGCTTTCTTTGGGCTCTCTCTGGGCTTTCTTTCCCCTTTCTTTGGGCTTTCTTTCCCCTTTCTTTGGGCTTTCTTTGGGCTTTCTTTGGGCTTTTTTCCCCCTTTCTTTCCCCTTTCTTTGGGCTTTCTTTCCCCTTTCTTTCCCCTTTCTTTGGGCTTTCCCTCCCCTTTCTTTGGGCTTTCTTTCCCCTTTCTTTGGGCTGTCATTCCCCTTTCTTTGGGCTTTCTTTCCCCTTTCTTTGGGCTTTCTTTCCCTTTTCTTTGGGCTTTCTTTGGGCATTCTTTGGGCTTTCTTTGGGCTTTCTCTGGGCTTTCTTTCCCCTTTCTTTGGGCTTTCTTTGCCCTTTCTTTGGGCTTTCTTTCCCCTTTCTTTGGGCTTTCTTTCCCCTTTCTTTGGGATTTCTTTCCCCTTTCTTTGGGATTTCTTTGAGCTTTCTTTCCCCTTTCTTTGGGCTTTCTTTCCCCTTTCTTTGGGCTTTCTTTGGGCTGTCTTTCCCCTTTCTTTTTGCTTTCTTTCCCCTTTCTTTGGGCTTTCTTTCCCCTTTCTTTGGGCTTTCTTTCCCCTTTCTTTGGGCTTTCTTTGCGCTTTCTTTCCCCTTTCTTTGGGCTTTCTTTGGGCATTCTTTCCCCTTTCGTTGGGCTTTCTTGGGGCTTTCTTTGGGCTTCTTTCCCCTTTCCTTCCCCTTTCTTTGGGCTTTCTTCCCCCTTTCTTTCCCCTTTCTTTGGGCTTTCTTTCCCCTTTCTTTCCCCTTTCTTTGGGCTTTGTTTCCCCTCTCTTTGGGCTTTCTTTCCCCTTTCTTTCCCCTTTCTTTCCCCTTTCTTTGGGCTTTCTTTCCCCTTTCTTTCCCCTTTCTTTGCGCTTTCTTTGGCTTTCTTTGGGCTTTCTTTGGGCTTTCTTTGTGCTTTCATTGGGCTTTCTTTCCCCGTTCTTTGGGCTTTCTTTCCCCTTTCTTTGGGCTTTCTTTGGGCTTTCTTACCCCTTTCTTTGGGCTGTCATTCCCCTTTCTTTGGGCTTTCTTTCCCCTTTCTTTGGGCCTTCCTTGGGCTTTCTTTGGGCTTTCTTTGGGCTTTCTTTCCCCTTTCTTTCCACTTTCTTTGGGCTTTCTTTCCCCTTTCTTTGGGCTTTCTTTCCCCTTTCTTTGGGCTTTCTTTCCCCTTTCTTTGGGCTTTCTTTCCCCTTTCTTTGGGCTTTCTTTCCCCTTTCTTTCCCCTTTCTTTGGGATTTCTTTCCCATTTCTTTGGGCTTTCTTTGGGTTTTCTTTCCCCTTTCTTTGGGCTTTCTTTGGGCTTTCTTTCCCCTTTCTTTGGGCTTTCTTTCCCCTTTCTTTGGGCTTTCTTTCCCCTTTCTTTGGGCTTTCTTTGGGCTTTCTTTCCCATTTCTTTGGGCTTTCTTTCCCCTTTCTGTGGGCTTTCCTTGGGCTTTCTTTGGGCTTTCTTTGGGCTTTCTTTGGGCTTTCTTTCCCCTTTCTTTGGGCTTTCTTTCCCCTTTCTTTGGGCTTTCCTTGGGCTTTCTTTGGGCTTTCTTTGGGCTTTCTTTCCCCTTTCTTTGGGCTTTCTTTGGGCTGTCTTTCCCCTTTCTTTGGGCTTTCTTTCCCCTTTCTTTGGGCTTTCTTTCCCCTTTCTTTGGGCTTTCTTTCCCCTTTCTTTGGGCTTTCTTTGCGATTTCTTTCCCTTTTCTTTGGGCTTTCTTTGGGCTTTCTTTCCCCTTTCTTTGGGCATTATTTGGCCTTTCTTTGGGCTTTCTTCCCCCTTTCTTTCCCCTTTCTTTGGGCTTTCTTTCCCCTTTCTTTCCCCTTTCTTTGGTCTTTCTTTCCCCTTTCTTTGGGCTTTCTTTGGGCTTTCTTTCCCCTTTCTTTGGGCTTTCTCTGGGCTTTCTTTCCCCTTTCTTTGGGCTTTCTTTCCCCTTTCTTTGGGCTTTCATTGGGCTTTCTTTCCCCTTTCTTTGGGCTTTCCTTCCCCTTTCTTTGGGCTTTCCTTGGGCTTTCTTTGGGCTTTCTTTGGGCTTTCTTTGGGCTCTCTCTGGGCTTTCTTTCCCCTTTCTTTGGGCTTTCTTTCCCCTTTCTTTGGGCTTTCTTTGGGCTTTCTTTGGGCTTTTTTCCCCCTTTCTTTCCCTTTCTTTGGGCTTTCTTTCCCCTTTCTTTCCCCTTTCTTTGGGCTTTCCCTCCCCTTTCTTTGGGCTGTCATTCCCCTTTCTTTGGGCTTTCTTTCCCCTTTCTTTGGGCTTTCTTTCCCTTTTCTTTGGGCTTTCTTTGGGCATTCTTTGGGCTTTCTTTGGGCTTTCTCTGGGCTTTCTTTCCCCTTTCTTTGGGCTTTCTTTGCCCTTTCTTTGGGCTTTCTTTCCCCTTTCTTTGGGCTTTCTTTCCCCTTTCTTTGGGATTTCTTTCCCCTTTCTTTGGGATTTCTTTGAGCTTTCTTTCCCCTTTCTTTGGGCTTTCTTTCCCCTTTCTTTGGGCTTTCTTTGGGCTGTCTTTCCCCTTTCTTTTTGCTTTCTTTCCCCTTTCTTTGGGCTTTCTTTCCCCTTTCTTTGGGCTTTCTTTCCCCTTTCTTTGGGCTTTCTTTGCGCTTTCTTTCCCCTTTCTTTGGGCTTTCTTTGGGCATTCTTTCCCCTTTCGTTGGGCTTTCTTGGGGCTTTCTTTGGGCTTCTTTCCCCTTTCCTTCCCCTTTCTTTGGGCTTTCTTCCCCCTTTCTTTCCCCCTTCTTTGGGCTTTCTTTCCCCTTTCTTTCCCCTTTCTTTGGGCTTTGTTTCCCCTCTCTTTGGGCTTTCTTTCCCCTTTCTTTGGGCTTTCTTTGGGCTTTCTTTCCCCTTTCTTTGGGCTTTCTTTCCCCTTTCTTTCCCCTTTCTTTGGGCTTTCTTTCCCCTTTCTTTCCCCTTTCTTTCCCCTTTCTTTGGGCTTTCTTTCCCCTTTCTTTCCCCTTTCTTTGGGCTTTCTTTGGGCTTTCTTTGGGCTTTCTTTGGGCTTTCTTTGTGCTTTCATTGGGCTTTCTTTCCCCGTTCTTTGGGCTTTCTTTCCCCTTTCTTTGGGCTTTCTTTGGGCTTTCTTACCCCTTTCTTTGGGCTTTCTTTCCCCTTTCTTTGGGCTTTCTTTCCCCTTTCTTTGGGCTTTCCTTGGGCTTTCTTTGGGCTTTCTTTGGGCTTTCTTTCCCCTTTCTTTCCACTTTCTTTGGGCTTTCTTTGGGCTTTTTTTCCCCTTTCTTTGGGCTTTCTTTCCCCTTTCTTTGGGCTTTCTTTCCCCTTTCTTTGGGCTTTCTTTCCCCTTTCTTTGGGCTGTCATTCCCCTTTCTTTGGGCTTTCTTTCCCCTTTCTTTGGGCCTTCCTTGGGCTTTCTTTGGGCTTTCTTTGGGCTTTCTTTCCCCTTTCTTTCCACTTTCTTTGGGCTTTCTTTCCCCTTTCTTTGGGCTTTTTTCCCCTTTCTTTGGGCTTTCTTTCCCCTTTCTTTGGGCTTTCTTTCCCCTTTCTTTGGGCTTTCTTTCCCCTTTCTTTCCCCTTTCTTTGGGATTTCTTTCCCATTTCTTTGGGCTTTCTTTGGGTTTTCTTTCCCCTTTCTTTGGGCTTTCTTTGGGCTTTCTTTCCCCTTTCTTTGGGCTTTCTTTCCCCTTTCTTTGGGCTTTCTTTGGGCTTTCTTTGGGCTTTCTTTGGGCTTTCTTTCCCATTTCTTTGGGCTTTCTTTCCCCTTTCTGTGGCCTTTCCTTGGGCTTTCTTTGGGCTTTCTTTGGGCTTTCTTTGGGCTTTCTTTCCCCTTTCTTTGGGCTTTCTTTCCCCTTTCTTTGGGCTTTCCTTGGGCTTTCTTTCCCCTTTCTTTGGGCTTTCTTGGCGCTTTCTATGGGCTTTCTTTCCCCTTTCTTTCCCCTTTCTTTGGGCTTTCTTCCCCCTTTCTATCCCCTTTCTTTGGGCTTTCTTTCCCCTTTCTTTCCCCTTTCTTTGGGCTTTGTTTCCCCTCTCTTTGGGCTTTCTTTCCCCTTTCTTTGGGCTTTCTTTGGGCTTTCTTTCCCCTTTCTTTGGGCTTTCTTTCCCCTTTCTTTCCCCTTTCTTTGGGCTTTCTTTGGGCTTTCTTTGGGCTTTCTTTGGGCTTTCTTTGGGCTTTCTTTCCCCTTTCTTTGGGCTTTCTTTGGGCTTTCTTTCCCCTTTCTTTGGGCTTTCTTTGGGCTTTCTTTGGGCTTTTTTCCCCCTTTCTTTCCCCTTTCTTTGGGCTTTCTTTCCCCTTTCTTTGGGCTTTCTTTCCCCTTTCTTTGGGCTTTCTTTCCCCTTTCTTTGGGCTTTCTTTCCCCTTTCTTTGGGCTTTCTTTCCCCTTTCTTTGGGCTTTCTTTCCCCTTTCTTTGGGCTTTCTTTCCCCTTTCTTTGGGCTTTCTTTGGGCTTTCTTTGGGCTTTCTTTCCCCTTTCTTTGGGCTTTCTTTCCCCTTTCTTTGGGCTTTCTTTGGGCTTTCTTTGGGCCTTCTTTGGGCTTTCTATCCCATTTCTTTGGGCTTTCTTTCCCCTTTCTTTGGGCTTTCCTTGGGCTTTCTTTGGGCTTTCTTTGGGTTTTCTTTCCCCTTTCTTTCCATTTTCTTTGGGCTTTCTTTGGGCTTTCTTTCCCCTTTCTTTGGGCTTTCTTTCCCCTTTCTTTGGGCTTTCTTTCCCCTTTCTTTGGGCTTTCTTTCCCCTTTCTTTGGGCTGTCATTCCCCTTTCTTTGGGCTTTCTTTCCCCTTTCTTTGGGCTTTCTTTCCCTTTTCTTTGGGCTTTCTTTGGGCATTCTTTGGGCTTTCTTTGGACTTTCTCTGGGCTTTCTTTCCCCTTTCTTTGGGCTTTCTTTGCCCTTTCTTTGGGCTTTCTTTCCCCTTTCTTTGGGCTTTCTTTCCCCTTTCTTTGGGCTTTCTTTGAGCTTTCTTTCCCCTTTCTTTGGGCTTTCTTTCCCCTTTCTTTGGGCTTTCTTTGGGCTTTCTTTGGGCTGTCTTTCCCCTTTCTTTGGGCTTTCTTTCCCCTTTCTTTGGGCTTTCTTTCCCCTTTCTTTGGGCTTTCTTTGCGATTTCTTTCCCTTTTCTTTGGGCTTTCTTTGGGCTTTCTTTCCCCTTTCTTTGGGCTTTCTTTCCCCTTTCTTTCCCCTTTCTTTGGTCCTTCTTTCCCCTTTCTTTGGGCTTTCTTTGGGCTTTCTTTCCCCTTTCTTTGGGCTTTCTCTGGGCTTTCTTTCCCCTTTCTTTGGGCTTTCTTTCCCCTTTCTTTGGGCTTTCTTTGGGCTTTCTTTGGGCTTTCATTGGGCTTTCTTTCCCCTTTCTTTGGGCTTTCTTTCCCCTTTCTTTGGGCTTTCCTTGGGCTTTCTTTGGGCTTTCTTTGGGCTTTCTTTGGGCTCTCTCTGGGCTTTCTTTCCCCTTTCTTTGGGCTTTCTTTCCCCTTTCTTTGGGCTTTCTTTCCCCTTTCTTAGGGCTTTCTTTCCCCTTTCTTTGGGCTTTCTTTCCCCTTTCTTTGGGCTTTCTTTCCCCTTTCTTTGGGCTTTCTTTCCCCTTTCTTTGGGCTTTCTTTCCCCTTTCTTTGGGCTTTCTTTCCCCTTTCTTTGGGTGTCATTCCCCTTTCTTTGGGCTTTCTTTCCCCTTTCTTTGGGCTTTCTTTCCCCTTTCTTTGGGCTTTCTTTGGGCTTTCTTTCCCCTTTCTTTGGGCTTTCTTTCCCCTTTCTGTGCGCTTTCTTTGGGCTTTCTTTGGGCCTTCTTTGGGCTTTCTATCCCCTTTCTTTGGGCTTTCTTTCCCCTTTCTTTGGGCTTTCCTTGGGCTTTCTTTGGGCTTTCTTTGGGTTTTCTTTCCCCTTTCTTTCCACTTTCTTTGGGCTTTCTTTGGGCTTTCTTTCCCCTTTCTTTGGGCTTTCTTTCCCCTTTCTTTGGGCTTTCTTACCCCTTTCTTTGGGCTTTCTTTCCCCTTTCTTTGGGCTTTCTTTCCCCTTTCTTTGGGCTGTCATTCGCCTTTCTTTGGGCTTTCTTTCCCCTTTCTTTGGGCTTTCTTACCCCTTTCTTTGGGCTTTCTTTGGGCTTTCTTGTGCTTTCTTTGGGCTTTCTTTCCCCTTTCTTTGGGCTTTATTTCCCCTTTCTTTGGTCTTTCCTTGGGCTTTCTTTGGGCTTTCTTTGGGTTTTCTTTCCCCTTTCTTTCCACTTTCTTGGGCTTTCTTTGGGCTTTCTTTCCCCTTTCTTTGGGCTTTCTTTCCCCTTTCTTTGGGCTTTCTTTCCCCTTTCTTTGGGCTTTCTTTCCCCTTTCTTTGGGCTTTCTTTCCCCTTTCTTTGGGCTGTCATTCCCCTTTCTTTGGGCTTTCTTTCCCCTTTCTTTGGGCTTTCTTTCCCTTTTCTTTGGGCTTTCTTTGGGCATTCTTTGGGCTTTCTTTGGGCTTTCTCTGGGCTTTCTTTCCCCTTTCTTTGGGCTTTCTTTGCCCTTTCTTTGGGCTTTCTTTCCCCTTTCTTTGGGCTTTCTTTCCCCTTTCTTTGGGATTTCTTTGAGCTTTCTTTCCCCTTTCTTTGGGCTTTCTTTCTCCTTTCTTTGGGCTTTCTTTGGGCTGTCTTTCCCCTTTCTTTTTGCTTTCTTTCCCCTTTCTTTGGGCTTTCTTTCCCCTTTCTTTGGTTTTTCTTTCCCCTTTCTTTGGGCTTTCTTTGCGCTTTCTTTCCCCTTTCTTTGGGCTTTCTTTGGGCTTTCTTTCCCCTTTCTTTGGGCTTTCTTGGGGCTTTCTTTGGGCTTCTTTCCCCTTTCCTTCCCCTTTCTTTGGGCTTTCTTCCCCCTTTCTTTCCCCTTTCTTTGGGCTTTCTTTCCCCTTTCTTTCCCCTTTCTTTGGGCTTTGTTTCCCCTCTCTTGGGGCTTTCTTTCCCCTTTCTTTGGGCTTTCTTTGGGCTTTCTTTCCCCTTTCTTTGGGCTTTCTTTCCCCTTTCTTTCCCCTTTCTTTGGGCTTTCTTTCCCCTTTCTTTCCCCTTTCTTTCCCCTTTCTTTCCCCTTTCTTTGGGCTTTCTTTCCCCTTTCTTTCCCCTTTCTTTGGGCTTTCTTTGGGCTTTCTTTGGGCTTTCTTTATGCTTTCATTGGGCTTTCTTTCCCCGTGCTTTGGGCTTTCTTTCCCCTTTCTTTGGGCTTTCTTTGGGCTTTCTTTCCCCTTTCTTTGGCTTTCTTTCCCCTTTCTTTGGGCTTTCTTTCCCCTTTCTTTCCCCTTTCTTTGGGCTTTCTTTGGGCTTTCTTTGGGCTTTCTTTATGCTTTCATTGGGCTTTCTTTCCCCGTGCTTTGGGCTTTCTTTCCCCTTTCTTTGGGCTTTCTTTGGGCTTTCTTTCCCCTTTCTTTGGCTTTCTTTCCCCTTTCTTTGGGCTTTCTTTCCCCTTTCTTTGGGCTTTCCTTGGGCTTTCTTTGGGCTTTCTTTGGGCTTTTTTTCCCCTTTCTTTCCCCTTTCTTTGGGCTTTCTTTGGGCTTTCTTTCCCCTTTCTTTGGCTTTCTTTCCCCTTTCTTTGGGCTTTCTTTCCCCTTTCTTTGGGCTTTCCTTGGGCTTTCTTTGGGCTTTCTTTGGGCTTTTTTTCCCCTTTCTTTCCACTTTCTTTGGGCTTTCTTTGGGCTTTCTTTCCCCTTTCTTTGGGCTTTCTTTCCCCTTTCTTTGGGCTTTCTTTACCCTTTCTTTGGGCTTTCTTTCCCCTTTCTTTGGGCTGTCATTCCCCTTTCTTTGGGCTTTCTTTCCCCTTTCTTTGGGCCTTCCTTGGGCTTTCTTTGGGCTTTCTTTGGGCTTTCTTTCCCCTTTCTTTCCACTTTCTTTGGGCTTTCTTTCCCCTTTCTTTGGGCTTTCTTTCCCCTTTCTTTGGGCTTTCTTTCCCCTTTCTTTGGGCTTTCTTTCCCCTTTCTTTGGGCTTTCTTTCCCCTTTCTTTGGGCTTTCTTTCCCCTTTCTTTCCCCTTTCTTTGGGATTTCTTTCACATTTCTTTGGGCTTTCTTTGGGTTTTCTTTCCCCTTTCTTTGGGCTTTCTTTGGGCTTTCTTTCCCCTTTCTTTGGGCTTTCTTTCCCCTTTCTTTGGGCTTTCTTTGCGCTTTCTTTGGGCTTTCTTTGGGCTTTCTTTCCCATTTCTTTGGGCTTTCTTTCCCCTTTCTGTGGGCTTTCCTTGGGCTTTCTTTGGGCTTTCTTTGGGCTTTCTTTGGGCTTTCTTTCCCCTTTCTTTGGGCTTTCTTTCCCCTTTCTTTGGGCTTTCCTTGGGCTTTCTTTGGGCTTTCTTTGGGCTTTCTTTCCCCTTTCTTTCCACTTTCTTTGTGCTTTCTTTGGGCTTTCTTTCCCCTTTCTTTGGGCTTTCTTGGGGCTTTCTATGGGCTTTCTTTCCCCTTTCTTTCCCCTTTCTTTGGGCTTTCTTCCCCCTTTCTATCCCCTTTCTTTGGGCTTTCTTTCCCCTTTCTTTCCCCTTTCTTTGGGCTTTGTTTCCCCTCTCTTTGGGCTTTCTTTCCCCTTTCTTTGGGCTTTCTTTGGGCTTTCTTTCCCCTGTCTTTGGGCTTTCTTTCCCCTTTCTTTCCCCTTTCTTTGGGCTTTCTTTGGGCTTTCTTTGGGCTTTCTTTCCCCTTTCTTTGGGCTTTCTTTGGGCTTTCTTTCCCCTTTCTTTGGGCTTTCTTTGGGCTTTCTTTGGGCTTTTTTCCCCCTTTCTTTCCCCTTTCTTTGGGCTTTCTTTCCCCTTTCTTTCCCCTTTCTTTGGGCTTTCTTTCCCCTTTCTTTGGGCTTTCTTTCCCCTTTCTTTGGGCTTTCTTTCCCCTTTCTTTGGGCTTTCTTTGGGCTTTCTTTCCCCTTTCTTTGGGCTTTCTTTCCCCTTTCTGTGCGCTTTCTTTGGGCTTTCTTTGGGCCTTCTTTGGGCTTTCTATCCCCTTTCTTTGGGCTTTCTTTCCCCTTTCTTTGGGCTTTCCTTGGGCTTTCTTTGGGCTTTCTTTGGGTTTTCTTTCCCCTTTCTTTCCACTTTCTTTGGGCTTTCTTTGGGCTTTCTTTCCCCTTTCTTTGGGCTTTCTTTCCCCTTTCTTTGGGCTTTCTTACCCCTTTCTTTGGGCTTTCTTTCCCCTTTCTTTCGGCTTTCTTTCCCCTTTCTTTGGGCTGTCATTCGCCTTTCTTTGGGCTTTCTTTCCCCTTTCTTTGGGCTTTCTTTCCCCTTTCTTTGGGCTTTCTTTGGGCTTTCTTGTGCTTTCATTGGGCTTTCTTTCCCCTTTCTTTGGGCTTTATTTCCCCTTTCTTTGGTCTTTCCTTGGGCTTTCTTTGGGCTTTCTTTGGGTTTTCTTTCCCCTTTCTTTCCACTTTCTTGGGCTTTCTTTGGGCTTTCTTTCCCCTTTCTTTGGGCTTTCTTTCCCCTTTCTTTGGGCTTTCTTTCCCCTTTCTTTGGGCTTTCTTTCCCCTTTCTTTGGGCTGTCATTCCCCTTTCTTTGGGCTTTCTTTCCCCTTTCTTTCCCCTTTCTTTCCCTTTTCTTTGGGCTTTCTTTGGGCATTCTTTGGGCTTTCTTTGGGCTTTCTCTGGGCTTTCTTTCCCCTTTCTTTGGGCTTTCTTTGCCCTTTCTTTGGGCTTTCTTTCCCCTTTCTTTGGGCTTTCTTTCCCCTTTCTTTGGGCTTTCTTTCCCCTTTCTTTGGGCTTTCTTGGGGCTTTCTTTGGGCTTCTTTCCCCTTTCCTTCCCCTTTCTTTGGGCTTTCTTCCCCCTTTCTTTCCCCTTTCTTTGGGCTTTCTTTCCCCTTTCTTTCCCCTTTCTTTGGGCTTTGTTTCCCCTCTCTTTGGGCTTTCTTTCCCCTTTCTTTGGGCTTTCTTTCCCCTTTCTTTCCCCTTTCTTTGGGCTTTCTTTCCCCTTTCTTTCCCCTTTCTTTGGGCTTTCTTTCCCCTTTCTTTCCCCTTTCTTTGGGCGTTCTTTGGGCTTTCTTTGGGCTTTCTTTGGGCTTTCTTTGTGCTTTCATTGGGCTTTCTTTCCTCGTTCTTTGGGCTTTCTTTCCCCTTTCTTTGGGCTTTCTTTGGGCTTTCTTTCCCCTTTCTTTGGGCTTTCTTTCCCCTTTCTTTGGGCTTTCTTTCCCCTTTCTTTGGGCTTTCCTTGGGCTTTCTTTGGGCTTTCTTTGGGCTTTCTTTCCCCTTTCTTTCCACTTTCTTTGGGCTTTCTTTGGGCTTTCTTTCCCCTTTCTTTGGGCTTTCTTTACCCTTTCTTTGGGCTTTCTTTCCCCTTTCTATGGGCTTTCTTTCCCCTTTCTTTGGGCTGTCATTCCCCTTTCTTTGGGTTTTCTTTCCCCTTTCTTTGGGCCTTCCTTGGGCTTTCTTTGGGCTTTCTTTGGGCTTTCTTTCCCCTTTCTTTCCACTTTCTTTGGGCTTTCTTTGGGCTTTCTTTGGGCTTTCTATTACCTTTCTTTGGGCTGTCATTCCCCGTTCTTTGGGCTTTCTTTCCCCTGTCTTTGGGCTTTCTTTCCCCTTTCTTTGGCCTTTCTATCTCCTTTCTTTGGACTTTCTTTCCCCTTTCTTTGGGCTTTATTTGGGTTTTCTTTGGGCTTTCTTTCCCCTTTCTTTGGGCTTTCTTTCCCCTTTCTTTGGGCTTTCTTTCCCTTTTCTTTGGGCTTTCTTTCTCCTTTCTTTGGGCATTCTTTCCCCATTCTTTGGGCTGTCATTCCCCGTTCTTTGGGCTTTCTTTCCCCTGTCTTTGGGCTTTCTTTCCCCTTTCTATGGCCTTTCTTTCTCCTTTCTTTGGGCTTTCTTTCCCCTTTCTTTGGGCTTTCTTTGGGCTTTCTTTGGGCTTTCTTTCCCCTTTCTTTGGGCTTTATTTGGGTTTTCTTTGGGCTTTCTTTCCCCTTTCTTTGGGCTTTCTTTCCCCTTTCTTTGGGCTTTCTTTGGGCTTTCTTTCCCCTTTCTTTGGGCTGTCATTCCCCTTTCTTTGGGCTTTCTTTCCCCTTTCTTTGGGCTTTCTTTCCCTTTTCTTTGGGCTTTCTTTGGGCTTTCTTTGGGCATTCTCTGGGCTTTCTTTCCCCTTTCTTTGGGCTTTCTTTCCCCTTTCTTTGGGCTTTCTTTGGGCTGTCTTTCCCCTTTCTTTGGGCTTTCTTTCCCCCTTCTTTGGGCTTTCTTTCCCCTTTCTTTGGGCTTTCTTTCCCTTTTCTTTGGGCTTTCTTTGCGATTTCTTTCCCTTTTCTTTGGGCTTTCTTTGGGCTTTCTTTCCCCTTTCTTTGGGCATTATTTGGCCTTTCTTTGGGCTTTCTTCCCCCTTTCTTTCCCCTTTCTTTGGGCTTTCTTTCCCCTTTCTTTCCCCTTTCTTTGGGCTTTCTTTCCCCTTTCTTTGGGCTTTCTTTGGGCTTTCTTTCCCCTTTCTTTGGGCTTTCTCTGGGCTTTCTTTCCCCTTTCTTTGGGCTTTCTTTCCCCTTTCTTTGGGCTTTCTTTGGGCTTTCATTGGGCTTTCTTTCCCCTTTCTTTGGGCTTTCTTTCCCCTTTCTTTGGGCTTTCCTTGGGCTTTCTTTGGGCTTTCTTTGGGCTTTCTTTGGGCTCTCTCTGGGCTTTCTTTCCCCTTTCTTTGGGCTTTCTTTGGGCTTTCTTTCCCCTTTCTTAGGGCTTTCTTTCCCCTTTCTTTGGGCTTTCTTTCCCCTTTCTTTGGGCTTTCTTTCCCCTTTCTTTGGGCTTTCTTTCCCCTTTCTTTGGGCTTTCTTTCCCCTTTCTTTGGGCTTTCTTTCCCCTTTCTTTGGGCTTTCTTTCCCCTTTCTTTGGGTGTCATTCCCCTTTCTTTGGGCTTTCTTTCCCCTTTCTTTGGGCTTTCTTTCCCCTTTCTTTGGGCTTTCTTTGGGCTTTCTTTGGGCTTTCTTTCCCCTTTCTTTGGGCTTTCTTTCCCCTTTCTGTGCGCTTTCTTTGGGCTTTCTTTGGGCCTTCTTTGGGCTTTCTATCCCCTTTCTTTGGGCTTTCTTTCCCCTTTCTTTGGGCTTTCCTTGGGCTTTCTTTGGGCTTTCTTTGGGTTTTCTTTCCCCTTTCTTTCCACTTTCTTTGGGCTTTCTTTGGGCTTTCTTTCCCCTTTCTTTGGGCTTTCTTTCCCCTTTCTTTGGGCTTTCTTTCCCCTTTCTTTGGGCTTTCTTTCCCCTTTCTTTGGGCTTTCTTTCCCCTTTCTTTGGGCTGTCATTCGCCTTTCTTTGGGCTTTCTTTCCCCTTTCTTTGGGCTTTCTTTCCCCTTTCTTTGGGCTTTCTTTGGGCTTTCTTTGTGCTTTCTTTGGGCTTTCTTTCCCCTTTCTTTGGGCTTTATTTCCCCTTTCTTTGGTCTTTCCTTGGGCTTTCTTTGGGCTTTCTTTGGGTTTTCTTTCCCCTTTCTTTCCACTTTCTTGGGCTTTCTTTGGGCTTTCTTTCCCCTTTCTTTGGGCTTTCTTTCCCCTTTCTTTGGGCTTTCTTTCCCCTTTCTTTGGGCTTTCTTTCCCCTTTCTTTGGGCTTTCTTTCCCCTTTCTTTGGGCTGTCATTCCCCTTTCTTTGGGCTTTCTTTCCCCTTTCTTTGGGCTTTCTTTCCCTTTTCTTTGGGCTTTCTTTGGGCATTCTTTGGGCTTTCTTTGGGCTTTCTCTAGGCTTTCTTTCCCCTTTCTTAGGGCTTTCTTTGCCCTTTCTTTGGTCTTTCTTTCCCATTTCTTTGGGCTTTCTTTCCCCTTTCTTTGGGCTTTCTTTCCCCTTTCTTTGGGCTTTCTTTGGGCTTTCTTTGGGCTTTCTTTGTGCTTTCATTGGGCTTTCTTTCCCCGTTCTTTGGGCTTTCTTTCCCCTTTCTTTGGGCTTTCTTTGGGCTTTCTTTCCCCTTTCTTTGGGCTTTCTTTGGGCTTTCTTTCCCATTTCTTTGGGCTTTCTTTCCCCTTTCTTTGGGCTTTCCTTGGGCTTTCTTTGGGCTTTCTTTGGGCTTTCTTTCCCCTTTCTTTGGGCTGTCATTCCCCTTTCTTTGGGCTTTCTTTCCCCTTTCTTTGGGCCTTCCTTGGGCTTTCTTTGGGCTTTCTTTGGGCTTTCTTTCCCCTTTCTTTCCACTTTCTTTGGGCTTTCTTTGGGCTTTCTTTGGGCTTTCTTTCCCCTTTCTTTGGGCTTTCTTTCCCCTTTCTTTGGGCTTTCTTTCCCCTTTCTTTGGGCTTTCTTTCCCCTTTCTTTGGGCTTTCTTTCCCCTTTCTTTCCCCTTTCTTTGGGATTTCTTTCCCATTTCTTTGGGCTTTCTTTGGGTTTTCTTTCCCCTTTCTTTGGGCTTTCTTTGGGCTTTCTTTGGGCTTTCTTTCCCCTTTCTTTGGGCTTTCTTTGGGCTTTCTTTGGGCTTTCTTTGGGCTTTCTTTCCCATTTCTTTGGGCTTTCTTTCCCCTTTCTGTGGGCTTTCCTTGGGCTTTCTTTGGGCTTTCTTTGGGCTTTCTTTGGGCTTTCTTTCCCCTTTCTTTGGGCTTTCTTTCCCCTTTCTTTGGGCTTTCCTTGGGCTTTCTTTGGGCTTTCTTTGGGCTTTCTTTCCCCTTTCTTTCCACTTTCTTTGTGCTTTCTTTGGGCTTTCTTTCCCCTTTCTTTGGGCTTTCTCTGGGCTTTCTTTCCCCTTTCTTTGGGCTTTCTTTCCCCTTTCTTTGGGCTTTCTTTGGGCTTTCATTGGGCTTTCTTTCCCCTTTCTTTGGGCTTTCTTTCCCCTTTCTTTGGGCTTTCCTTGGGCTTTCTTTGGGCTTTCTTTGGGCTTTCTTTGGGCTCTCTCTGGGCTTTCTTTCCCCTTTCTTTGGGCTTTCTTTGGGCTTTCTTTCCCCTTTCTTAGGGCTTTCTTTCCCCTTTCTTTGGGCTTTCTTTCCCCTTTCTTTGGGCTTTCTTTCCCCTTTCTTTGGGCTTTCTTTCCCCTTTCTTTGGGCTTTCTTTCCCCTTTCTTTGGGCTTTCTTTCCCCTTTCTTTGGGCTTTCTTTCCCCTTTCTTTGGGTGTCATTCCCCTTTCTTTGGGCTTTCTTTCCCCTTTCTTTGGGCTTTCTTTCCCCTTTCTTTGGGCTTTCTTTGGGCTTTCTTTGGGCTTTCTTTCCCCTTTCTTTGGGCTTTCTTTCCCCTTTCTGTGCGCTTTCTTTGGGCTTTCTTTGGGCCTTCTTTGGGCTTTCTATCCCCTTTCTTTGGGCTTTCTTTCCCCTTTCTTTGGGCTTTCCTTGGGCTTTCTTTGGGCTTTCTTTGGGTTTTCTTTCCCCTTTCTTTCCACTTTCTTTGGGCTTTCTTTGGGCTTTCTTTCCCCTTTCTTTGGGCATTCTTTCCCCTTTCTTTGGGCTTTCTTTCCCCTTTCTTTGGTCTTTCTTTCCCCTTTCTTTGGGCTTTCTTTCCCCTTTCTTTGGGCTGTCATTCGCCTTTCTTTGGGCTTTCTTTCCCCTTTCTTTGGGCTTTCTTTCCCCTTTCTTTGGGCTTTCTTTGGGCTTTCTTTGTGCTTTCTTTGGGCTTTCTTTCCCCTTTCTTTGGGCTTTATTTCCCCTTTCTTTGGTCTTTCCTTGGGCTTTCTTTGGGCTTTCTTTGGGTTTTCTTTCCCCTTTCTTTCCACTTTCTTGGGCTTTCTTTGGGCTTTCTTTCCCCTTTCTTTGGGCTTTCTTTCCCCTTTCTTTGGGCTTTCTTTCCCCTTTCTTTGGGCTTTCTTTCCCCTTTCTTTGGGCTGTCATTCCCCTTTCTTTGGGCTTTCTTTCCCCTTTCTTTGGGCTTTCTTTCCCTTTTCTTTGGGCTTTCTTTGGGCATTCTTTGGGCTTTCTTTGGGCTTTCTCTAGGCTTTCTTTCCCCTTTCTTAGGGCTTTCTTTGCCCTTTCTTTGGGCTTTCTTTCCCCTTTCTTTGGGCTTTCTTTCCCCTTTCTTTGGGCTTTCTTTCCCCTTTCTTTGGGCTTTCTTTGGGCTTTCTTTGGGCTTTCTTTGTGCTTTCATTGGGCTTTCTTTCCCCGTTCTTTGGGCTTTCTTTCCACTTTCTTTGGGCTTTCTTTGGGCTTTCTTTCCCCTCTCTTTGGGCTTTCTTTGGGCTTTCTTTCCCCTTTCTTTGGGCTTTCTTTCCCCTTTCTTTGGGCTTTCCTTGGGCTTTCTTTGGGCTTTCTTTCCCCTTTCTTTCCACTTTCTTTGGGCTTTCTTTGGGCTTTCTTTCCCCTTTCTTTGGGCTTTCTTTCCCCTTTCTTTGGGCTTTCTTTCCCCTTTCTTTGGGCTTTCTTTCCCCTTTCTTTGGGCTGTCATTCCCCTTTCTTTGGGCTTTCTTTCCCCTTTCTTTGGGCCTTCCTTGGGCTTTCTTTGGGCTTTCTTTGGGCATTCTTTGGGCTTTCTTTGGGCTTTCTCTAGGCTTTCTTTCCCCTTTCTTAGGGCTTTCTTTGCCCTTTCTTTGGGCTTTCTTTCCCCTTTCTTTGGGCTTTCTTTCCCCTTTCTTTGGGCTTTCTTTCCCCTTTCTTTGGGCTTTCTTTGGGCTTTCTTTGGGCTTTCTTTGTGCTTTCATTGGGCTTTCTTTCCCCGTTCTTTGGGCTTTCTTTCCACTTTCTTTGGGCTTTCTTTGGGCTTTCTTTCCCCTCTCTTTGGGCTTTCTTTGGGCTTTCTTTCCCCTTTCTTTGGGCTTTCTTTCCCCTTTCTTTGGGCTTTCCTTGGGCTTTCTTTGGGCTTTCTTTCCCCTTTCTTTCCACTTTCTTTGGGCTTTCTTTGGGCTTTCTTTCCCCTTTCTTTGGGCTTTCTTTCCCCTTTCTTTGGGCTTTCTTTCCCCTTTCTTTGGGCTTTCTTTCCCCTTTCTTTGGGCTGTCATTCCCCTTTCTTTGGGCTTTCTTTCCCCTTTCTTTGGGCCTTCCTTGGGCTTTCTTTGGGCTTTCTTGGGCTTTCTTTCCCCTTTCTTTCCACTTTCTTTGGGCTTTCTTTGGGCTTTCTTTGGGCTTTCTTTCCCCTTTCTTTGGGCTTTCTTTCCCCTTTCTTTATGCTTTCTTTCCCCTTTCTTTGGGCTTTCTTTCCCCTTTCTTTCCCCTTTCTTTGGGATTTCTTTCCCATTTCTTTGGGCTTTCTTTGGGCTTTCTTTGGGCTTTCTTTCCCTTTCTTTGGGCTTTCTTTGGGCTTTCTTTGGGCTTTCTTTGGGCTTTCTTTCCCCTTTCTTTGGGCTTTCTTTCCCCTTTCTTTGGGCTTTCCTTGGGCTTTCTTTGGGCTTTCTTTGGGCTTTCTTTCCCCTTTCTTTCCACTTTCTTTGTGCTTTCTTTGGGCTTTCTTTCCCCTTTCTTTGGGCTTTCTTGGGGCTTTCTATGGGCTTTCTTTCCCCTTTCTTTCCCCTTTCTTTGGGCTTTCTTCCCCCTTTCTATCCCCTTTCTTTGGGCTTTCTTTCCCCTTTCTTTCCCCTTTCTTTGGGCTTTGTTTCCCCTCTCTTTGGGCTTTCTTTCCCCTTTCTTTGGGCTTTCTTTGGGCTTTCTTTCCCCTTTCTTTGGGCTTTCTTTCCCCTTTCTTTCCCCTTTCTTTGGGCTTTCTTTGGGCTTTCTTTGGGCTTTCTTTGGGCTTTCTTTCCCCTTTCTTTGGGCTTTCTTTTGGCTTTCTTTCCCCTTTCTTTGGCTTTCTTTGGGCTTTCTTTGGGCTTTTTTCCCCCTTTCTTTCCCCTTTCTTTGGGCTTTCTTTCCCCTTTCTTTCCCCTTTCTTTGGGCTTTCTTTCCCCTTTCTTTGGGCTTTCTTTCACCTTTCTTTGGGCTTTCTTTCCCCTTTCTTTGGGCTGTCATTCCCCTTTCTTTGGGCTTTCTTTCCCCTTTCTTTGGGCTTTCTTTCCCTTTTCTTTGGGCTTTCTTTGGGCATTCTTTGGGCTTTCTTTGGGCTTTCTCTGGGCTTTCTTTCCCCTTTCTTTGGGCTTTCTTTGCCCTTTCTTTGGGCTTTCTTTCCCCTTTCTTTGGGCTTTCTTTCCCCTTTCTTTGGGATTTCTTTCCCCTTTCTTTGGGATTTCTTTGAGCTTTCTTTCCCCTTTCTTTGGGCTTTCTTTCCCCTTTCTTTGGGGTTTCTTTGGGCTGTCTTTCCCCTTTCTTTTTGCTTTCTTTCCCCTTTCTTTGGGCTTTCTTTCCCCTTTCTTTGGGCTTTCTTTCCCCTTTCTTTGGGCTTTCTTTTCGCTTTCTTTCCCCTTTCTTTGGGCTTTCTTTGGGCTTTCTTTCCCCTTTCTTTGGGCTTTCTTGGGGCTTTCTTTGGGCTTCTTTCCCCTTTCCTTCCCCTTTCTTTGGGCTTTCTTCCCCCTTTCTTTCCCCTTTCTTTGGGCTTTCTTTCCCCTTTCTTTCCCCTTTCTTTGGGCTTTGTTTCCCCTCTCTTTGGGCTTTCTTTCCCCTTTCTTTGGGATTTCTTTCCCCTTTCTTTCCCCTTTCTTTGGGCTTTCTTTCCCCTTTCTTTCCCCTTTCTTTCCCCTTTCTTTGGGCTTTCTTTCCCCTTTCTTTCCCCTTTCTTTGGGCTTTCTTTGGGCTTTCTTTGGGCTTTCTTTGTGCTTTCATTGGGCTTTCTTTCCCCGTTCTTTGGGCTTTCTTTCCCCTTTCTTTGGGCTTTCTTTGGGCTTTCTTACCCCTTTCTTTGGGCTTTCTTTCCCCTTTCTTTGGGCTTTCTTTCCCCTTTCTTTGGGCTTTCCTTGGGCTTTCTTTGGGCTTTCTTTGGGCTTTCTTTCCCCTTTCTTTCCACTTTCTTTGGGCTTTCTTTGGGCTTTCTTTCCCCTTTCTTTGGGCTTTCTTTCCCCTTTCTTTGGGCTTTCTTTCCCCTTTCTTTGGGCTTTCTTTCCCCTTTCTTTGGGCTGTCATTCCCCTTTCTTTGGGCTTTCTTTCCCCCTTTCTTTGGGCCTTCCTTGGGCTTTCTTTGGGCTTTCTTTGGGCTTTCTTTCCCCTTTCTTTCCACTTTCTTTGGGCTTTCTTTGGGCTTTCTTTGGGCTTTCTTTCCCCTTTCTTTGGGCTTTCTTTCCCCTTTCTTTGGGCTTTCTTTCCCCTTTCTTTGGGCTTTCTTTCCCCTTTCTTTGGGCTTTCTTTCCCCTTTCTTTCCCCTTTCTTTGGGATTTCTTTCCCATTTCTTTGGGCTTTCTTTGGGTTTTCTTTCCCCTTTCTTTGGGCTTTCTTTGGGCTTTCTTTCCCCTTTCTTTGGGCTTTCTTTCCCCTTTCTTTGGGCTTTCTTTGGGCTTTCTTTGGGCTTTCTTTGGGCTTTCTTTCCCATTTCTTTGGGCTTTCTTTCCCCTTTCTGTGGGCTTTCCTTGGGCTTTCTTTGGGCTTTCTTTGGGCTTTCTTTGGGCTTTCTTTCCCCTTTCTTTGGGCTTTCTTTCCCCTTTCTTTGGGCTTTCCTTGGGCTTTCTTTGGGCTTTCTTTGGGCTTTCTTTCCCCTTTCTTTCCACTTTCTTTGTGCTTTCTTTGGGCTTTCTTTCCCCTTTCTTTGGGCTTTCTTGGGGCTTTCTATGGGCTTTCTTTCCCCTTTCTTTCCCCTTTCTTTGGGCTTTCTTCCCCCTTTCTATCCCATTTCTTTGGGCTTTCTTTCCCCTTTCTTTCCCCTTTCTTTGGGCTTTGTTTCCCCTCTCTTTGGGCTTTCTTTCCCCTTTCTTTGGGCTTTCTTTGGGCTTTCTTTCCCCTTTCTTTGGGCTTTCTTTCCCCTTTCTTTCCCCTTTCTTTGGGCTTTCTTTGGGCTTTCTTTGGGCTTTCTTTGGGCTTTCTTTGGGCTTTCTTTCCCCTTTCTTTGGGCTTTCTTTGGGCTTTCTTTCCCCTTTCTTTGGGCTTTCTTTGGGCTTTTTTCCCCCTTTCTTTCCCCTTTCTTTGGGCTTTCTTTCCCCTTTCTTTCCCCTTTCTTTGGGCTTTCTTTCTCCTTTCTTTGGGCTTTCTTTCCCCTTTCTTTGGGCTTTCTTTCCCCTTTCTTTGGGCTTTCTTTCCCCTTTCTTTGGGCTTTCTTTCCCCTTTCTTTGGGCTTTCTTTGGGCTTTCTTTGGGCTTTCTTTCCCCTTTCTTTGGGCTTTCTTTGGGCTTTCTTTGGGCTTTCTTTCCCCTTTCTTTGGGCTTTCTTTCCCCTTTCTTTGGGCTTTCTTTGAGCTTTCTTTCCCCTTTCTTTGGGCTTTCTTTCCCCTTTCTTTGGGCTTTCTTTGGGCTGTCTTTCCCCTTTCTTTGGGCTTTCTTTCCCCTTTCTTTGGGCTTTCTTTGGGCTGTCTTTCCCCTTTCTTTGGGCTTTCTTTCCCCTTTCTTTGGGCTTTCTTTCCCCTTTCTTTGGGCTTTCTTTGCGATTTCTTTCCCTTTTCTTTGGGCTTTCTTTGGGCTTTCTTTCCCCTTTCTTTGGGCATTATTTGGCCTTTCTTTGGGCTTTCTTCCCCCTTTCTTTCCCCTTTCTTTGGGCTTTCTTTCCCCTTTCTTTCCCCTTTCTTTGGTCTTTCTTTCCCCTTTATTTGGGATTTCTTTGGGCTTTCTTTCCCCTTTCTTTGGGCTTTCTCTGGGCTTTCTTTCCCCTTTCTTTGGGCTTTCTTTCCCCTTTCTTTGGGCTTTCATTGGGCTTTCTTTCCCCTTTCTTTGGGCTTTCTTTCCCCTTTCTTTGGGCTTTCCTTGGGCTTTCTTTGGGCTTTCTTTGGGCTTTCTTTGGGCTCTCTCTGGGCTTTCTTTCCCCTTTCTTTGGGCTTTCTTTCCCCTTTCTTTGGGCTTTCTTTGGGCTTTCTTTGGGCTTTTTTCCCCCTTTCTTTCCCCTTTCTTTGGGCTTTCTTTCCCCTTTCTTTCCCCTTTCTTTGGGCTTTCCCTCCCCTTTCTTTGGGCTTTCTTTCCCCTTTCTTTGGGCTGTCATTCCCCTTTCTTTGGGCTTTCTTTCCCCTTTCTTTGGGCTTTCTTTCCCTTTTCTTTGGGCTTTCTTTGGGCATTCTTTGGGCTTTCTTTGGGCTTTCTCTGGGCTTTCTTTCCCCTTTCTTTGGGCTTTCTTTGCCCTTTCTTTGGGCTTTCTTTCCCCTTTCTTTGGGCTTTCTTTCCCCTTTCTTTGGGATTTCTTTCCCCTTTCTTTGGGATTTCTTTGAGCTTTCTTTCCCCTTTCTTTGGGCTTTCTTTCCCCTTTCTTTGGGCTTTCTTTGGGCTGTCTTTCCCCTTTCTTTTTGCTTTCTTTCCCCTTTCTTTGGGCTTTCTTTCCCCTTTCTTTGGGCTTTCTTTCCCCTTTCTTTGGGCTTTCTTTGCGCTTTCTTTCCCCTTTCTTTGGGCTTTCTTTGGGCATTCTTTCCCCTTTCGTTGGGCTTTCTTGGGGCTTTCTTTGGGCTTCTTTCCCCTTTCCTTCCCCTTTCTTTGGGCTTTCTTCCCCCTTTCTTTCCCCTTTCTTTGGGCTTTCTTTCCCCTTTCTTTCCCCTTTCTTTGGGCTTTGTTTCCCCTCTCTTTGGGCTTTCTTTCCCCTTTCTTTCCCCTTTCTTTGGGCTTTCTTTAACCCTTTCTTTCCCCTTTCTTTGGGCTTTCTTTGGCTTTCTTTGGGCTTTCTTTGGGCTTTCTTTGTGCTTTCATTGGGCTTTCTTTCCCCGTTCTTTGGGCTTTCTTTCCCCTTTCTTTGGGCTTTCTTTGGGCTTTCTTACCCCTTTCTTTGGGCTGTCATTCCCCTTTCTTTGGGCTTTCTTTCCCCTTTCTTTGGGCCTTCCTTGGGCTTTCTTTGGGCTTTCTTTCCCCTTTCTTTCCACTTTCTTTGGGCTTTCTTTCCCCTTTCTTTGGGCTTTCTTTCCCCTTTCTTTGGGCTTTCTTTCCCCTTTCTTTGGGCTTTCTTTCCCCTTTCTTTGGGCTTTCTTTCCCCTTTCTTTCCCCTTTCTTTGGGATTTCTTTCCCATTTCTTTGGGCTTTCTTTGGGTTTTCTTTCCCCTTTCTTTGGGCTTTCTTTGGGCTTTCTTTCCCCTTTCTTTGGGCTTTCTTTGGGCTTTCTTTCCCATTTCTTTGGGCTTTCTTTCCCCTTTCTGTGGGCTTTCCTTGGGCTTTCTTTGGGCTTTCTTTGGGCTTTCTTTGGGCTTTCTTTCCCCTTTCTTTGGGCTTTCTTTCCCCTTTCTTTGGGCTTTCCTTGGGCTTTCTTTGGGCTTTCTTTGGGCTTTCTTTCCCCTTTCTTTGGGCTTTCTTTGGGCTGTCTTTCCCCTTTCTTTGGGCTTTCTTTCCCCTTTCTTTGGGCTTTCTTTCCCCTTTCTTTGGGCTTTCTTTGCGATTTCTTTCACTTTTCTTTGGGCTTTCTTTGGGCTTTCTTTCCCCTTTCTTTGGGCATTATTTGGCCTTTCTTTGGGCTTTCTACCCCCTTTCTTTCCCCTTTCTTTGGGCTTTCTTTCCCCTTTCTTTCCCCTTTCTTTGGTCTTTCTTTCCCCTTTCTTTGGGCTTTCTTTCCCCTTTCTTTCCCCTTTCTTTGGGCTTTCCCTCCCCTTTCTTTGGGCTTTCTTTCCCCTTTCTTTGGGCTGTCATTCCCCTTTCTTTGGGCTTTCTTTCCCCTTTCTTTGGGCTTTCTTTCCCTTTTCTTTGGGCTTTCTTTGGGCATTCTTTGGGCTTTCTTTGGGCTTTCTCTGGGCTTTCTTTCCCCTTTCTTTGGGCTTTCTTTGCCCTTTCTTTGGGCTTTCTTTCCCCTTTCTTTGGGCTTTCTTTCCCCTTTCTTTGGGCTTTCTTTGGGCTTTCTTTGGGCTTTCTTTGGGCTTTCTTTCCCCTTTCTTTGGGCTTTCTTTGGGCTGTCTTTCCCCTTTCTTTTTGCTTTCTTTCCCCTTTCTTTGGGCTTTCTTTCCCCTTTCTTTGGGCTTTCTTTCCCCTTTCTTTGGGCTTTCTTTGCGCTTTCTTTCCCCTTTCTTTGGGCTTTCTTTGGGCATTCTTTCCCCTTTCGTTGGGCTTTCTTGGGGCTTTCTTTGGGCTTCTTTCCCCTTTCCTTCCCCTTTCTTTGGGCTTTCTTCCCCCTTTCTTTCCCCTTTCTTTGGGCTTTCTTTCCCCTTTCTTTCCCCTTTCTTTGGGCTTTGTTTCCCCTCTCTTTGGGCTTTCTTTCCCCTTTCTTTCCCCTTTCTTTCCCCTTTCTTTGGGCTTTCTTTCCCCTTTCTTTCCCCTTTCTTTGGGCTTTCTTTGGCTTTCTTTGGGCTTTCTTTGGGCTTTCTTTGTGCTTTCATTGGGCTTTCTTTCCCCGTTCTTTGGGCTTTCTTTCCCCTTTCTTTGGGCTTTCTTTGGGCTTTCTTACCCCTTTCTTTGGGCTGTCATTCCCCCTTCTTTGGGCTTTCTTTCCCCTTTCTTTGGGCCTTCCTTGGGCTTTCTTTGGGCTTTCTTTGGGCTTTCTTTCCCCTTTCTTTCCACTTTCTTTGGGCTTTCTTTCCCCTTTCTTTGGGCTTTCTTTCCCCTTTCTTTGGGCTTTCTTTCCCCTTTCTTTGGGCTTTCTTTCCCCTTTCTTTGGGCTTTCTTTCCCCTTTCTTTCCCCTTTCTTTGGGATTTCTTTCCCATTTGTTTGGGCTTTCTTTGGGTTTTCTTTCCCCTTTCTTTGGGCTTTCTTTGGGCTTTCTTTCCCATTTCTTTGGGCTTTCTTTCCCCTTTCTGTGGGCTTTCCTTGGGCTTTCTTTGGGCTTTCTTTGGGCTTTCTTTGGGCTTTCTTTCCCCTTTCTTTGGGCTTTCTTTCCCCTTTCTTTGGGCTTTCCTTGGGCTTTCTTTGGGCTTTCTTTGGGCTTTCTTTCCCCTTTCTTTGGGCTTTCTTTGGGCTGTCTTTCCCCTTTCTTTGGGCTTTCTTTCCCCTTTCTTTGGGCTTTCTTTCCCCTTTCTTTGGGCTTTCTTTCCCCTTTCTTTGGGCTTTCTTTGCGATTTCTTTCCCTTTTCTTTGGGCTTTCTTTGGGCTTTCTTTCCCCTTTCTTTGGGCATTATTTGGCCTTTCTTTGGGCTTTCTTCCCCCTTTCTTTCCCCTTTCTTTGGGCTTTCTTTCCCCTTTCTTTCCCCTTTCTTTGGTCTTTCTTTCCCCTTTCTTTGGGCTTTCTTTGGGCTTTCTTTCCCCTTTCTTTGGGCTTTCTCTGGGCTTTCTTTCCCGTTTCTTTGGGCTTTCTTTCCCCTTTCTTTGGGCTTTCATTGGGCTTTCTTTCCCCTTTCTTTGGGCTTTCTTTCCCCTTTCTTTGGGCTTTCCTTGGGCTTTCTTTGGGCTTTCTTTGGGCTTTCTTTGGGCTCTCTCTGGGCTTTCTTTCCCCTTTCTTTGGGCTTTCTTTCCCCTTTCTTTGGGCTTTCTTTGGGCTTTCTTTGGGCTTTTTTCCCCCTTTCTTTCCCTTTCTTTGGGCTTTCTTTCCCCTTTCTTTCCCCTTTCTTTGGGCTTTCCCTCCCCTTTCTTTGGGCTGTCATTCCCCTTTCTTTGGGCTTTCTTTCCCCTTTCTTTGGGCTTTCTTTCCCTTTTCTTTGGGCTTTCTTTGGGCATTCTTTGGGCTTTCTTTGGGCTTTCTCTGGGCTTTCTTTCCCCTTTCTTTGGGCTTTCTTTGCCCTTTCTTTGGGCTTTCTTTCCCCTTTCTTTGGGCTTTCTTTCCCCTTTCTTTGGGATTTCTTTCCCCTTTCTTTGGGATTTCTTTGAGCTTTCTTTCCCCTTTCTTTGGGCTTTCTTTCCCCTTTCTTTGGGCTTTCTTTGGGCTGTCTTTCCCCTTTCTTTTTGCTTTCTTTCCCCTTTCTTTGGGCTTTCTTTCCCCTTTCTTTGGGCTTTCTTTCCCCTTTCTTTGGGCTTTCTTTGCGCTTTCTTTCCCCTTTCTTTGGGCTTTCTTTGGGCATTCTTTCCCCTTTCGTTGGGCTTTCTTGGGGCTTTCTTTGGGCTTCTTTCCCCTTTCCTTCCCCTTTCTTTGGGCTTTCTTCCCCCTTTCTTTCCCCCTTCTTTGGGCTTTCTTTCCCCTTTCTTTCCCCTTTCTTTGGGCTTTGTTTCCCCTCTCTTTGGGCTTTCTTTCCCCTTTCTTTGGGCTTTCTTTGGGCTTTCTTTCCCCTTTCTTTGGGCTTTCTTTCCCCTTTCTTTCCCCTTTCTTTGGGCTTTCTTTCCCCTTTCTTTCCCCTTTCTTTCCCCTTTCTTTGGGCTTTCTTTCCCCTTTCTTTCCCCTTTCTTTGGGCTTTCTTTGGGCTTTCTTTGGGCTTTCTTTGGGCTTTCTTTGTGCTTTCATTGGGCTTTCTTTCCCCGTTCTTTGGGCTTTCTTTCCCCTTTCTTTGGGCTTTCTTTGGGCTTTCTTACCCCTTTCTTTGGGCTTTCTTTCCCCTTTCTTTGGGCTTTCTTTCCCCTTTCTTTGGGCTTTCCTTGGGCTTTCTTTGGGCTTTCTTTGGGCTTTCTTTCCCCTTTCTTTCCACTTTCTTTGGGCTTTCTTTGGGCTTTTTTTCCCCTTTCTTTGGGCTTTCTTTCCCCTTTCTTTGGGCTTTCTTTCCCCTTTCTTTGGGCTTTCTTTCCCCTTTCTTTGGGCTGTCATTCCCCTTTCTTTGGGCTTTCTTTCCCCTTTCTTTGGGCCCTCCTTGGGCTTTCTTTGGGCTTTCTTTGGGCTTTCTTTCCCCATTCTTTCCACTTTCTTTGGGCTTTCTTTCCCCTTTCTTTGGGCTTTTTTCCCCTTTCTTTGGGCTTTCTTTCCCCTTTCTTTGGGCTTTCTTTCCCCTTTCTTTGGGCTTTCTTTCCCCTTTCTTTCCCCTTTCTTTGGGATTTCTTTCCCATTTCTTTGGGCTTTCTTTGGGTTTTCTTTCCCCTTTCTTTGGGCTTTCTTTGGGCTTTCTTTCCCCTTTCTTTGGGCTTTCTTTCCCCTTTCTTTGGGCTTTCTTTGGGCTTTCTTTGGGCTTTCTTTGGGCTTTCTTTCCCATTTCTTTGGGCTTTCTTTCCCCTTTCTGTGGCCTTTCCTTGGGCTTTCTTTGGGCTTTCTTTGGGCTTTCTTTGGGCTTTCTTTCCCCTTTCTTTGGGCTTTCTTTCCCCTTTCTTTGGGCTTTCCTTGGGCTTTCTTTGGGCTTTCTTTGGGCTTTCTTTCCCCTTTCTTTGGGCTTTCTTGGCGCTTTCTATGGGCTTTCTTTCCCCTTTCTTTCCCCTTTCTTTGGGCTTTCTTCCCCCTTTCTATCCCCTTTCTTTGGGCTTTCTTTCCCCTTTCTTTCCCCTTTCTTTGGGCTTTGTTTCCCCTCTCTTTGGGCTTTCTTTCCCCTTGCTTTGGGCTTTCTTTGGGCTTTCTTTCCCCTTTCTTTGGGCTTTCTTTCCCCTTTCTTTCCCCTTTCTTTGGGCTTTCTTTGGGCTTTCTTTGGGCTTTCTTTGGGCTTTCTTTGGGCTTTCTTTCCCCTTTCTTTGGGCTTCCTTTGGGCTTTCTTTCCCCTTTCTTTGGGCTTTCTTTGGGCTTTCTTTGGGCTTTTTTCCCCCTTTCTTTCCCCTTTCTTTGGGCTTTCTTTCCCCTTTCTTTGGGCTTTCTTTCCCCTTTCTTTGGGCTTTCTTTCCCCTTTCTTTGGGCTTTCTTTCCCCTTTCTTTGGGCTTTCTTTCCCCTTTCTTTGGGCTTTCTTTCCCCTTTCTTTGGGCTTTCTTTCCCCTTTCTTTGGGCTTTCTTTCCCCTTTCTTTGGGCTTTCTTTCCCCTTTCTTTGGGCTTTCTTTGGGCTTTCTTTGGGCTTTCTTTCCCCTTTCTTTGGGCTTTCTTTCCCCTTTCTTTGGGCTTTCTTTGGGCTTTCTTTGGGCCTTCTTTGGGCTTTCTATCCCATTTCTTTGGGCTTTCTTTCCCCTTTCTTTGGGCTTTCCTTGGGCTTTCTTTGGGCTTTCTTTGGGTTTTCTTTCCCCTTTCTTTCCATTTTCTTTGGGCTTTCTTTGGGCTTTCTTTCCCCTTTCTTTGGGCTTTCTTTCCCCTTTCTTTGGGCTTTCTTTCCCCTTTCTTTGGGCTTTCTTTCCCCTTTCTTTGGGCTGTCATTCCCCTTTCTTTGGGCTTTCTTTCCCCTTTCTTTGGGCTTTCTTTCCCTTTTCTTTGGGCTTTCTTTGGGCATTCTTTGGGCTTTCTTTGGACTTTCTCTGGGCTTTCTTTCCCCTTTCTTTGGGCTTTCTTTGCCCTTTCTTTGGGCTTTCTTTCCCCTTTCTTTGGGCTTTCTTTCCCCTTTCTTTGGGCTTTCTTTGAGCTTTCTTTCCCCTTTCTTTGGGCTTTCTTTCCCCTTTCTTTGGGCTTTCTTTGGGCTTTCTTTGGGCTGTCTTTCCCCTTTCTTTGGGCTTTCTTTCCCCTTTCTTTGGGCTTTCTTTCCCCTTTCTTTGGGCTTTCTTTGCGATTTCTTTCCCTTTTCTTTGGGCTTTCTTTGGGCTTTCTTTCCCCTTTCTTTGGGCTTTCTTTCCCCTTCCTTTCCCCTTTCTTTGGTCCTTCTTTCCCCTTTCTTTGGGCTTTCTTTGGGCTTTCTTTCCCCTTTCTTTGGGCTTTCTCTGGGCTTTCTTTCCCCTTTCTTTGGGCTTTCTTTCCCCTTTCTTTGGGCTTTCTTTGGGCTTTCTTTGGGCTTTCATTGGGCTTTCTTTCCCCTTTCTTTGGGCTTTCTTTCCCCTTTCTTTGGGCTTTCCTTGGGCTTTCTTTGGGCTTTCTTTGGGCTTTCTTTGGGCTCTCTCTGGGCTTTCTTTCCCCTTTCTTTGGGCTTTCTTTCCCCTTTCTTTGGGCTTTCTTTCCCCTTTCTTAGGGCTTTCTTTCCCCTTTCTTTGGGCTTTCTTTCCCCTTTCTTTGGGCTTTCTTTCCCCTTTCTTTGGGCTTTCTTTCCCCTTTCTTTGGGCTTTCTTTCCCCTTTCTTTGGGCTTTCTTTCCCCTTTCTTTGGGTGTCATTCCCCTTTCTTTGGGCTTTCTTTCCCCTTTCTTTGGGCTTTCTTTCCCCTTTCTTTGGGCTTTCTTTGGGCTTTCTTTCCCCTTTCTTTGGGCTTTCTTTCCCCTTTCTGTGCGCTTTCTTTGGGCTTTCTTTGGGCCTTCTTTGGGCTTTCTATCCCCTTTCTTTGGGCTTTCTTTCCCCTTTCTTTGGGCTTTCCTTGGGCTTTCTTTGGGCTTTCTTTGGGTTTTCTTTCCCCTTTCTTTCCACTTTCTTTGGGCTTTCTTTGGGCTTTCTTTCCCCTTTCTTTGGGCTTTCTTTCCCCTTTCTTTGGGCTTTCTTACCCCTTTCTTTGGGCTTTCTTTCCCCTTTCTTTGGGCTTTCTTTCCCCTTTCTTTGGGCTGTCATTCGCCTTTCTTTGGGCTTTCTTTCCCCTTTCTTTGGGCTTTCTTTCCCCTTTCTTTGGGCTTTCTTTGGGCTTTCTTGTGCTTTCTTTGGGCTTTCTTTCCCCTTTCTTTGGGCTTTATTTCCCCTTTCTTTGGTCTTTCCTTGGGCTTTCTTTGGGCTTTCTTTGGGTTTTCTTTCCCCTTTCTTTCCACTTTCTTGGGCTTTCTTTGGGCTTTCTTTCCCCTTTCTTTGGGCTTTCTTTCCCCTTTCTTTGGGCTTTCTTTCCCCTTTCTTTGGGCTTTCTTTCCCCTTTCTTTGGGCTTTCTTTCCCCTTTCTTTGGGCTGTCATTCCCCTTTCTTTGGGCTTTCTTTCCCCTTTCTTTGGGCTTTCTTTCCCTTTTCTTTGGGCTTTCTTTGGGCATTCTTTGGGCTTTCTTTGGGCTTTCTCTGGGCTTTCTTTCCCCTTTCTTTGGGCTTTCTTTGCCCTTTCTGTGGGCTTTCTTTCCCCTTTCTTTGGGCTTTCTTTCCCCTTTCTTTGGGATTTCTTTGAGCTTTCTTTCCCCTTTCTTTGGGCTTTCTTTCCCCTTTCTTTGGGCTTTCTTTGGGCTGTCTTTCCCCTTTCTTTTTGCTTTCTTTCCCCTTTCTTTGGGCTTTCTTTCCCCTTTCTTTGGGCTTTCTTTCCCCTTTCTTTGGGCTTTCTTTGCGCTTTCTTTCCCCTTTCTTTGGGCTTTCTTTGGGCTTTCTTTCCCCTTTCTTTGGGCTTTCTTGGGGCTTTCTTTGGGCTTCTTTCCCCTTTCCTTCCCATTTCTTTGGGCTTTCTTCCCCCTTTCTTTCCCCTTTCTTTGGGCTTTCTTTCCCCTTTCTTTCCCCTTTCTTTGGGCTTTGTTTCCCCTCTCTTGGGGCTTTCTTTCCCCTTTCTTTGGGCTTTCTTTGGGCTTTCTTTCCCCTTTCTTTGGGCTTTCTTTCCCCTTTCTTTCCCCTTTCTTTGGGCTTTCTTTCCCCTTTCTTTCCCCCTTTCTTTCCCCTTTCTTTCCCCTTTCTTTGGGCTTTCTTTCCCCTTTCTTTCCCCTTTCTTTGGGCTTTCTTTGGGCTTTCTTTGGGCTTTCTTTATGCTTTCATTGGGCTTTCTTTCCCCGTGCTTTGGGCTTTCTTTCCCCTTTCTTTGGGCTTTCTTTGGGCTTTCTTTCCCCTTTCTTTGGCTTTCTTTCCCCTTTCTTTGGGCTTTCTTTCCCCTTTCTTTCCCCTTTCTTTGGGCTTTCTTTGGGCTTTCTTTGGGCTTTCTTTATGCTTTCATTGGGCTTTCTTTCCCCGTGCTTTGGGCTTTCTTTCCCCTTTCTTTGGGCTTTCTTTGGGCTTTCTTTCCCCTTTCTTTGGCTTTCTTTCCCCTTTCTTTGGGCTTTCTTTCCCCTTTCTTTGGGCTTTCCTTGGGCTTTCTTTGGGCTTTCTTTGGGCTTTTTTTCCCCTTTCTTTCCCCTTTCTTTGGGCTTTCTTTGGGCTTTCTTTCCCCTTTCTTTGGCTTTCTTTCCCCTTTCTTTGGGCTTTCTTTCCCCTTTCTTTGGGCTTTCCTTGGGCTTTCTTTGGGCTTTCTTTGGGCTTTTTTTCCCCTTTCTTTCCACTTTCTTTGGGCTTTCTTCGGGCTTTCTTTCCCCTTTCTTTGGGCTTTCTTTCCCCTTTCTTTGGGCTTTCTTTCCCCTTTCTTTGGGCTTTCTTTCCCCTTTCTTTGGGCTGTCATTCCCCTTTCTTTGGGCTTTCTTTCCCCTTTCTTTGGGCCTTCCTTGGGCTTTCTTTGGGCTTTCTTTGGGCTTTCTTTCCCCTTTCTTTCCACTTTCTTTGGGCTTTCTTTCCCCTTTCTTTGGGCTTTCTTTCCCCTTTCTTTGGGCTTTCTTTCCCCTTTCTTTGGGCTTTCTTTCCCCTTTCTTTGGGCTTTCTTTCCCCTTTCTTTCCCCTTTCTTTGGGATTTCTTTCACATTTCTTTGGGATTTCTTTCACATTTCTTTGGGCTTTCTTTGGGTTTTCTTTCCCCTTTCTTTGGGCTTTCTTTGGGCTTTCTTTCCCCTTTCTTTGGGCTTTCTTTCCCCTTTCTTTGGGCTTTCTTTGCGCTTTCTTTGGGCTTTCTTTGGGCTTTCTTTCCCATTTCTTTGGGCTTTCTTTCCCCTTTCTGTGGGCTTTCCTTGGGCTTTCTTTGGGCTTTCTTTGGGCTTTCTTTGGGCTTTCTTTCCCCTTTCTTTGGGCTTTCTTTCCCCTTTCTTTGGGCTTTCCTTGGGCTTTCTTTGGGCTTTCTTTGGGCTTTCTTTCCCCTTTCTTTCCACTTTCTTTGTGCTTTCTTTGGGCTTTCTTTCCCCTTTCTTTGGGCTTTCTTGGGGCTTTCTATGGGCTTTCTTTCCCCTTTCTTTCCCCTTTCTTTGGGCTTTCTTCCCCCTTTCTATCCCCTTTCTTTGGGCTTTCTTTCCCCTTTCTTTCCCCTTTCTTTGGGCTTTGTTTCCCCTCTCTTTGGGCTTTCTTTCCCCTTTCTTTGGGCTTTCTTTGGGCTTTCTTTCCCCTGTCTTTGGGCTTTCTTTCCCCTTTCTTTCCCCTTTCTTTGGGCTTTCTTTGGGCTTTCTTTGGGCTTTCTTTCCCCTTTCTTTGGGCTTTCTTTGGGCTTTCTTTCCCCTTTCTTTGGGCTTTCTTTGGGCTTTCTTTGGGCTTTTTTCCCCCTTTCTTTCCCCTTTCTTTGGGCTTTCTTTCCCCTTTCTTTCCCCTTTCTTTGGGCTTTCTTTCCCCTTTCTTTGGGCTTTCTTTCCCCTTTCTTTGGGCTTTCTTTCCCCTTTCTTTGGGCTTTCTTTGGGCTTTCTTTCCCCTTTCTTTGGGCTTTCTTTCCCCTTTCTGTGCGCTTTCTTTGGGCTTTCTTTGGGCCTTCTTTGGGCTTTCTATCCCCTTTCTTTGGGCTTTCTTTCCCCTTTCTTTGGGCTTTCCTTGGGCTTTCTTTGGGCTTTCTTTGGGTTTTCTTTCCCCTTTCTTTCCACTTTCTTTGGGCTTTCTTTGGGCTTTCTTTCCCCTTTCTTTGGGCTTTCTTTCCCCTTTCTTTGGGCTTTCTTACCCCTTTCTTTGGGCTTTCTTTCCCCTTTCTTTCGGCTTTCTTTCCCCTTTCTTTGGGCTGTCATTCGCCTTTCTTTGGGCTTTCTTTCCCCTTTCTTTGGGCTTTCTTTCCCCTTTCTTTGGGCTTTCTTTGGGCTTTCTTGTGCTTTCATTGGGCTTTCTTTCCCCTTTCTTTGGGCTTTATTTCCCCTTTCTTTGGTCTTTCCTTGGGCTTTCTTTGGGCTTTCTTTGGGTTTTCTTTCCCCTTTCTTTCCACTTTCTTGGGCTTTCTTTGGGCTTTCTTTCCCCTTTCTTTGGGCTTTCTTTCCCCTTTCTTTGGGCTTTCTTTCCCCTTTCTTTGGGCTTTCTTTCCCCTTTCTTTGGGCCTTCTTTCCCCTTTCTTTGGGCTGTCATTCCCCTTTCTTTGGGCTTTCTTTCCCCTTTCTTTCCCCTTTCTTTCCCTTTTCTTTGGGCTTTCTTTGGGCATTCTTTGGGCTTTCTTTGGGCTTTCTCTGGGCTTTCTTTCCCCTTTCTTTGGGCTTTCTTTGCCCTTTCTTTGGGCTTTCTTTCCCCTTTCTTTGGGCTTTCTTTCCCCTTTCTTTGGGCTTTCTTTCCACTTTCTTTGGGATTTCTTTGAGCTTTCTTTCCCCTTTCTTTGGGCTTTCTTTCCCCTTTTCTTTGGGCTTTCTTTGGGCTGTCTTTCCCCTTTCTTTTTGCTTTCTTTCCCCTTTCTTTGGGCCTTCTTTCCCCTTTCTTTGGGCTGTCATTCCCCTTTCTTTGGGCTTTCTTTCCCCTTTCTTTCCCCTTTCTTTCCCTTTTCTTTGGGCTTTCTTTGGGCATTCTTTGGGCTTTCTTTGGGCTTTCTCTGGGCTTTCTTTCCCCTTTCTTTGGGCTTTCTTTGCCCTTTCTTTGGGCTTTCTTTCCCCTTTCTTTGGGCTTTCTTTCCCCTTTCTTTGGGCTTTCTTTCCACTTTCTTTGGGATTTCTTTGAGCTTTCTTTCCCCTTTCTTTGGGCTTTCTTTCCCCTTTCTTTGGGCTTTCTTTGGGCTGTCTTTCCCCTTTCTTTTTGCTTTCTTTCCCCTTTCTTTGGGCTTTCTTTCCCCTTTCTTTGGGCTTTCTTTCCCCTTTCTTTGGGCTTTCTTTGCGCTTTCTTTCCCCTTTCTTTGGGCTTTCTTTGGGCTTTCTTTCCCCTTTCTTTGGGCTTTCTTGGGGCTTTCTTTGGGCTTCTTTCCCCTTTCCTTCCCCTTTCTTTGGGCTTTCTTCCCCCTTTCTTTCCCCTTTCTTTGGGCTTTCTTTCCCCTTTCTTTCCCCTTTCTTTGGGCTTTGTTTCCCCTCTCTTGGGGCTTTCTTTCCCCTTTCTTTGGGCTTTCTTTGGGCTTTCTTTCCCCTTTCTTTGGGCTTTCTTTCCCCTTTCTTTCCCCTTTCTTTGGGCTTTCTTTCCCCTTTCTTTCCCCTTTCTTTCCCCTTTCTTTGGGCTTTCTTTCCCCTTTCTTTCCCCTTTCTTTGGGCTTTCTTTGGGCTTTCTTTGGGCTTTCTTTATGCTTTCATTGGGCTTTCTTTCCCCGTGCTTTGGGCTTTCTTTCCCCTTTCTTTGGGCTTTCTTTGGGCTTTCTTTCCCCTTTCTTTGGCTTTCTTTCCCCCTTTCTTTGGGCTTTCTTTCCCCTTTCTTTGGGCTTTCCTTGGGCTTTCTTTGGGCTTTCTTTGGGCTTTTTTTCCCCTTTCTTTCCACTTTCTTTGGGCTTTCTTTGGGCTTTCTTTCCCCTTTCTTTGGGCTTTCTTTCCCCTTTCTTTGGGCTTTCTTTCCCCTTTCTTTGGGCTTTCTTTCCCCTTTCTTTGGGCTGTCATTCCCCTTTCTTTGGCTTTCTTTCCCCTTTCTTTGGGCCTTCCTTGGCTTTCTTTGGGCTTTCTTTGGGCTTTCTTTCCCCTTTCTTTCCACTTTCTTTGGGCTTTCTTTGGGCTTTCTTTGGGCTTTCTTTCCCCTTTCTTTGGGCTTTCTTTCCCCTTTCTTTGGGCTTTCTTTCCCCTTTCTTTGGTCTTTCTTTCCCCTTTCTTTGGGCTTTCTTTCCCCTTTCTTTCCCCTTTCTTTGGGATTTCTTTCACATTTCTTTGGGCTTTCTTTGGGTTTTCTTTCCCCTTTCTTTGGGCTTTCTTTGGGCTTTCTTTCCCCTTTCTTTGGGCTTTCTTTCCCCTTTCTTTGGGCTTTCTTTGCGCTTTCTTTGGGCTTTCTTTGGGCTTTCTTTCCCATTTCTTTGGGCTTTCTTTCCCCTTTCTGTGGGCTTTCCTTGGGCTTTCTTTGGGCTTTCTTTGGGCTTTCTTTGGGCTTTCTTTCCCCTTTCTTTGGGCTTTCTTTCCCCTTTCTTTGGGCTTTCCTTGGGCTTTCTTTGGGCTTTCTTTGGGCTTTCTTTCCCCTTTCTTTCCACTTTCTTTGTGCTTTCTTTGGGCTTTCTTTCCCCTTTCTTTGGGCTTTCTTGGGGCTTTCTATGGGCTTTCTTTCCCCTTTCTTTCCCCTTTCTTTGGGCTTTCTTCCCCCTTTCTATCCCCTTTCTTTTGGATTTCTTTCCCCTTTCTTTCCCCTTTCTTTGGGCTTTGTTTCCCCTCTCTTTGGGCTTTCTTTCCCCTTTCTTTGGGCTTTCTTTGGGCTTTCTTTCCCCTGTCTTTGGGCTTTCTTTCCCCTTTCTTTCCCCTTTCTTTGGGCTTTCTTTGGGCTTTCTTTGGGCTTTCTTTCCCCTTTCTTTGGGCTTTCTTTGGGCTTTCTTTCCCCTTTCTTTGGGCTTTCTTTGGGCTTTCTTTGGGCATTTTTCCCCCTTTCTTTCCCCTTTCTTTGGGCTTTCTTTCCCCTTTCTTTCCCTTTCTTTGGGCTTTCTTTCCCCTTTCTTTGGGCTTTCTTTCCCTTTTCTTTGGGCTTTCTTTGGGCATTCTTTGGGCTTTCTTTGGGCTTTCTCTGGGCTTTCTTTCCCCTTTCTTTGGGCTTTCTTTCCCCTTTCTTTGGGCTTTCTTTCCCCTTTCTTTGGGCTTTCTTTGGGCTTTCTTTGAGCTTTCTTTCCCCTTTCTTTGGGCTTTCTTTCCCCTTTCTTGGGCTTTCTTTGGGCTTTCTTTCCCCTTTCTTTGGGCTTTCTTTCCCCTTTCTTTGGGCTTTCTTCCTCCCTTTCTTTGGGCTTTCTTTCCCCTTTCTTTGGGCTTTCTTTGCGATTTCTTTCCCTTTTCTTTGGGCTTTCTTTGGGCTTTCTTTCCCCTTTCTTTGGGCATTATTTGGCCTTTCTTTGGGCTTTCTTCCCCTTTCTTTCCCCTTTCTTTGGACTTTCTTTCCCCTTTCTTTCCCCCTTTCTTTGGTCTTTCTTTCCCCTTTCTTTGGGCTTTCTTTGGGCTTTCTTTCCCCTTTCTTTGGGCTTTCTCTGGGCTTTCTTTCCCCTTTCTTTGGGCTTTCTTTCCCCTTTCTTTGGGCTTTCTTTCCCCTTTCTTTGGGCTTTCTTTGGGCTTTCTTGTGCTTTCATTGGGCTTTCTTTCCCCTTTCTTTGGGCTTTATTTCCCTTTCTTTGGTCTTTCCTTGGGCTTTCTTTGGGCTTTCTTTGGGTTTTCTTTCCCCTTTCTTTCCACTTTCTTGGGCTTTCTTTGGGCTTTCTTTCCCCTTTCTTTGGGCTTTCTTTCCCCTTTCTTTGGGCTTTCTTTCCCCTTTCTTTGGGCTTTCTTTCCCCTTTCTTTGGGCCTTCTTTCCCCTTTCTTTGGGCTGTCATTCCCCTTTCTTTGGGCTTTCTTTCCCCTTTCTTTCCCCTTTCTTTCCCTTTTCTTTGGGCTTTCTTTGGGCTTTCTTTGGGCTTTCTTTGGGCTTTCATTGGGCTTTCTTTCCCCTTTCTTTGGGCTTTCTTTCCCCTTTCTTTGGGCTTTCCTTGGGCTTTCTTTGGGCTTTCTTTGGGCTTTCTTTGGGCTCTCTCTGGGCTTTCTTTCCCCTTTCTTTGGGCTTTCTTTCCCCTTTCTTTGGGCTTTCTTTGGGCTTTCTTTGGGCTTTTTTTCCCCCTTTCTTTCCCCTTTCTTTGGGCTTTCTTTCCCCTTTCTTTCCCCTTTCTTTGGGCTTTCTTTCCCCTTTCTTTGGGCTTTCTTTCCCCTTTCTTTGGGCTGTCATTCCCCTTTCTTTGGGCTTTCTTTCCCCTTTCTTTGGGCTTTCTTTCCCCTTTTCTTTGGGCTTTCTTTGGGCATTCTTTGGGCTTTCTTTGGGCTTTCTCTGGGCTTTCTTTCCCCTTTCTTTGGGCTTTCTTTGCCCTTTCTTTGGGCTTTCTTTCCCCTTTCTTTGGGCTTTCTTTCCCCTTTCTTTGGGATTTCTTTCCCCTTTCTTTGGGATTTCTTTGAGCTTTCTTTCCCCTTTCTTTGGGCTTTCTTTCCCCTTTCTTTGGGCTTTCTTTGGGCTGTCTTTCCCTTTCTTTTTGCTTCTTTCCCTTCTTTTGCTTTCTTTCCCCTTTCTTTGGGCTTTCTTTCCCCTTTCTTTGGGCTTTCTTTCCCCTTTCTTTGGCTTCTTTCCCCTTTCTTTGGGCTTTCTTTGGGCTTTCTTTGGGCTTTCTTTCCCCTTTCTTTGGGCTTTCTTGGGGCTTTCTTTGGGCTTCTTTCCCCTTTCCTTCCCCTTTCTTTGGGCTTTCTTCCCCCTTTCTTTCCCCTTTCTTTGGGCTTTCTTTCCCCTTTCTTTCCCCTTTCTTTGGGTTTGTTTCCCCTCTCTTTGGGCTTTCTTTAACCTTTCTTTGGGCTTTCTTTGGGCTTTCTTTCCCCTTTCTTTGGGCTTTCTTTCCCGTTTCTTTCCCCTTTCTTTGGGCTTTCTTTCCCCTTTCTTTCCCCTTTCTTTCCCCTTTCTTTGGGCTTTCTTTCCCCTTTCTTTCCCCTTTCTTTGGGCTTTCTTTGGGCTTTCTTTGGGCTTTCTTTGTGCTTTCATTGGGCTTTCTTCCCCGTTCTTTGGGCTTTCTTTCCCCTTTCTTTGGGCTTTCTTTGGGCTTTCTTACCCCTTTCTTTGGGCTTTCTTTCCCCTTTCTTTGGGCTTTCTTTCCCCTTTCTTTGGGCTTTCCTTGGGCTTTCTTTGGGCTTTCTTTGGGCTTTCTTTCCCCTTTCTTTCCACTTTCTTTGGGCTTTCTTTGGGCTTTCTTTCCCCTTTCTTTGGGCTTTCTTTCCCCTTTCTTTGGGCTTTCTTTCCCCTTTCTTTGGGCTTTCTTTCCCCTTTCTTTGGGCTGTCATTCCCCTTTCTTTGGGCTTTCTTTCCCCTTTCTTTGGGCCTTCCTTGGGCTTTCTTTGGGCTTTCTTTGGGCTTTCTTTCCCCTTTCTTTCCACTTTCTTTGGGCTTTCTTTGGGCTTTCTTTGGGCTTTTTTTCCCCTTTCTTTGGGCTTTCTTTCCCCTTTCTTTGGGCTTTCTTTCCCCTTTCTTTGGGCTTTCTTTCCCCCTTTCTTTGGGCTTTCTTTCCCCTTTCTTTCCCGTTTCTTTGGGATTTCTTTCCCATTTCTTTGGGCTTTCTTTGGGTTTTCTTTCCCCTTTCTTTGGGCTTTCTTTGGGCTTTCTTTCCCCTTTCTTTGGGCTTTCTTTCCCCTTTCTTTGGGCTTTCTTTGGGGCTTTCTTTGGGCTTTCTTTCCCATTTCTTTGGGCTTTCTTTCCCCTTTCTGTGGGCTTTCCTTGGGCTTTCTTTGGGCTTTCTTTGGGCTTTCTTTCCCCTTTCTTGGGCTTTCTTTCCCCTTTCTTTGGGCTTTCCTTGGGCTTTCTTTGGGCTTTCTTTGGGCTTTCTTTCCCCTTTCTTTCCACTTTCTTTGTGCTTTCTTTGGGCTTTCTTTCCCCTTTCTTTGGGCTTTCTTGGGGCTTTCTATGGGCTTTCTTTCCCATTTCTTTCCCCTTTCTTTGGGCTTTCTTCCCCCTTTCTATCCCCTTTCTTTGGGCTTTCTTTCCCCTTTCTTTCCCCTTTCTTTGGGCTTTGTTTCCCCTCTCTTTGGGCTTTCTTTCCCCTTTCTTTGGGCTTTCTTTGGCTTTCTTTCCCCTTTCTTTGGGCTTTCTTTCCAATTTCTTTCCCCTTTCTTTGGGCTTTCTTTGGGCTTTCTTTGGGCTTTCTTTGGGCTTTCTTTCCCCTTTCTTTGGGCTTTCTTTGGGCTTTCTTTCCCCTTTCTTTGGGCTTTCTTTGGGCTTTCTTTGGGCTTTTTTCCCCCTTTCTTTCCCCTTTCTTTGGGCTTTCTTCCCCCTTTCTATCCCCTTTCTTTGGGCTTTCTTTCCCCTTTCTTTGGGCTTTCTTTCCCCTTTCTTTGGGCTTTCTTTCCCCTTTCTTTGGGCTTTCTTTCCCCTTTCTTTGGGCTTTCTTTCCCCTTTCTTTGGGCTTTCTTTCCCCTTTCTTTGGGCTTTCTTTGGGCTTTCTTTGGGCTTTCTTTCCCCTTTCTTTGGGCTTTCTTTCCCCTTTCTGTGGGCTTTCTTTGGGCTTTCTTGGGCCTTCTTTGGGCTTTCTATTCCCTTTCTTTGGGCTTTCTTTCCCCTTTCTTTGGGCTTTCCTTGGGCTTTCTTTGGGCTTTCTTTGGGCTTTTTTTCCCCTTTCTTCCACTTTCTTTGGGCTTTCTTTGGGCTTTCTTTCCCCTTTCTTTGGGCTTTCTTTCCCCTTTCTTTGGGCTTTCTTTCCCCTTTCTTTGGGCTTTCTTTCCCCTTTCTTTGGGCTGTCATTCCCCTTTCTTTGGGCTTTCTTTCCCCTTTCTTTGGGCTTTCTTTCCCCTTTCTTTGGATTTCTTTCCCCTTTCTTTGGGATTTCTTTGAGCTTTCTTTCCCCTTTCTTTGGGCTTTCTTTCCCCTTTCTTTGGGCTTTCTTTGGGCTGTCTTTCCGCTTTCTTTTTGCTTTCTTTCCCCTTTCTTTGGGCTTTCTTTCCCCTTTCTTTGGGCTTTCTTTCCCCTTTCTTTGGGCTTTCTTTGCGCTTTCTTTCCCCTTTCTTTTTGCTTTCTTTGGGCTTTCTTTCGCCTTTCTTTGGGCTTTCTTGGGGCTTTCTTTGGGCTTCTTTCCCCTTTCCTTCCCCTTTCTTTGGGCTTTCTTCCCCCTTTCTTTCCCCTTTCTTTGGGCTTTCTTTCCCCTTTCTTTCCCCTTTCTTTGGGCTTTGTTTCCCCTCTCTTTGGGCTTTCTTTCCCCTTTCTTTGGGCTTTCTTTGGGCTTTCTTTCCCCTTTCTTTGGCTTTCTTTCCCGTTTCTTTCCCCTTTCTTTGAGCTTTCTTTCCCCTTTCTTTCCCCCTTTCTTTCCCCTTTCTTTGGGCTTTCTTTCCCCTTTCTTTCCCCTTTCTTTGGGCTTTCTTTGGGCTTTCTTTGGGCTTTCTTTGTGCTTTCATTGGGCTTTCTTTCCCCGTTCTTTGGGCTTTCTTTCCCCTTTCTTTGGGCTTTCTTTGGGCTTTCTTACCCCTTTCTTTGGGCTTTCTTTCCCCTTTCTTTGGGCTTTCTTTCCCCTTTCTTTGGGCTTTCCTTGGGCTTTCTTTGGGCTTTCTTTGGGCTTTCTTTCCCCTTTCTTTGGGCTTTCTTTCCCCTTTCTTTGGGCTGTCATTCCCCTTTCCTTGGGCTTTCTTTCCCCTTTCTTTGGGCCTTCCTTGGGCTTTCTTTGGGCTTTCTTTGGGCTTTCTTTCCCCTTTCTTTCCACTTTCTTTGGGCTTTCTTTGGGCTTTCTTTGGGCTTTCTTTCCCTTTCTTTGGGCTTTCTTTCCCCTTTCTTTGGGCTTTCTTTCCCCTTTCTTTGGGCTTTCTTTCCCCTTTCTTTGGGCTTTCCTTGGGCTTTCTTTGGGCTTTCTTTGGGCTTTCTTTCCCCTTTCTTTCCACTTTCTTTGTGCTTTCTTTGGGCTTTCTTTCCCCTTTCTTTGGGCTTTCTTGGGGCTTTCTATGGGCTTTCTTTCCCCTTTCTTTCCCCTTTCTTTGGGCTTTCTTCCCCCTTTCTTTCCCCTTTCTTTGGGCTTTGTTTCCCCTCTCTTTGGGCTTTCTTTCCCCTTTCTTTGGGCTTTCTTTGGGCTTTCTTTCCCCCTGTCTTTGGGCTTTCTTTCCCCTTTCTTTCCCCTTTCTTTGGGCTTTCTTTGGGCTTTCTTTGGGCTTTCTTTGGCTTTCTTTGGGCTTTCTTCCCCCTTTCTTTGGGCTTTCTTTGGGCTTTCTTTCGGCTTTCTTTCCCCTTTCTTTGGGCTTTCTTTCCCCTTTCTTTGGGCTTTCTTTCCCCTTTCTTTGGGCTTTCTTTCTCCTTTCTTTGGGCTTTCTTTCCCCCTTTCTTTGGGCTTTCTTTCCCCTTTCTTTGGGCTTTCTTTCCCCTTTCTTTGGGCTTTCTTTCCCCTTTCTTTGGGCTTTCTTTCCCCTTTCTTTGGGCTTTCTTTCCCCTTTCTTTGGGCTTTCTTTCCCCTTTCTTTGGGCTTTCTTTCCCCTTTCTGTGGGCTTTCTTTGGGCTTTCTTTGGGCCTTCTTTGGGCTTTCTATCCCCTTTCTTTGGGCTTTCTTTCCCCTTTCTTTGGGCTTTCTTTCCCCCTTTCTTTGGGCTTTCTTTCCCCTTTCTTTGGGCTTTCTTGCGCTTTCTTTCCCCTTTCTTTGGGCTTTCTTTGGGCTTTCTTTCCCCTTTCTTTGGGCTTTCTTGGGGCTTTCTTTGGGCTTGTTTCCCCTTTCCTTCCCCTTTCTTTGTGCTTTCTTCCCCCTTTCTTTCCCCTTTCTTTGGGCTTTCTTTCCCCTTTCTTTCCCCTTTCTTTGGGTTTTGTTTCCCCTCTCTTTGGGCTTTCTTTCCCCTTTCTTTGGGCTTTCTTTGGGCTTTCTTTCCCCTTTCTTTGGGCTTTCTTTCCCCTTTCTTTCCCCTTTCTTTGGGCTTTCTTTGGGCTTTCTTTCCCCTTTCTTTCCCCTTTCTTTGGGCTTTCTTTGGGCTTTCTTTGAGCTTTCTTTGTGCTTTCATTGGGCTTTCTTTCCTCGTTCTTTGGGCTTTCTTTCCAATTTCTTTGGGCTTTCTTTGGGCTTTCTTTCCCCTTTCTTTGGGCTTTCTTTCCCCTTTCTTTGGGCTTTCTTTCCCCTTTCTTTGGGCTTTCTTTCCCCTTTCTTTGGGCTTTCTTTGGGCTTTCCTTCCCCTTTCTTTCCACTTTCTTTGGGCTTTCTTTGGGCTTTCTTTCCCCTTTCTTTGGGCTTTCTTTCCCCTTTCTTTGGGCTTTCTTTCCCCTTTCTTTGGGCTTTCTTTCCCCTTTCTTTGGGCTGTCATTCCCCTTTCTTTGGGCTTTCTTTCCCCTTTCTTTGGGCTTTCCTTGGGCTTTCTTTGGGCTTTCTTTGGGCTTTCTTTCCCCTTTCTTTCCACTTTCTTTGGGCTTTCTTTGGGCTTTCTTTCCCCTTTCTTTGGGCTTTCTTTCCCCTATCTTTGGGCTTTCTTTCCCCTTTCTTTGGGCTTTCTTTCCCCTTTCTTTCCCCTTTCTTTGGGATTTCTTTCCCATTTCTTTGGGCTTTCTTTGGGCTTTCTTTCCCCTTTCTTTGGGCTTTCTTTGGGCTTTCTTTCCCCTTTCTTTGGGCTTTCTTTCCCCTTTCTTTGGGCTTTCTTTGGGCTTTCTTTGGGCTTTCTTTGGGCTTTCTTTCCCATTTCTTTGGGCTTTCTTTCCCCTTTCTGTGGGCTTTCCTTGGGCTTTCTTTGGGCTTTCTTTGGGCTTTCTTTCCCCTTTCTTTCCACTTTCTTTGTGCTTTCTTTGGGCTTTCTTTCCACTTTCTTTGGGCTTTCTTGGGCTTTCTATGGGCTTTCTTTCCCCTTTCTTTCCCCTTTCTTTGGGCTTTCTTCCCCCTTTCTATCCCCTTTCTTTGGGCTTTCTTTCCCCTTTCTTTGGCTTTGTTTCCCCTCTCTTTGGGCTTTCTTTCCCCTTTCTTTGGGCTTTCTTTGGGCTTTCTTTACCCTTTCTTTGGGCTTCCTTTCCCCTTTCTTTCCCCTTTCTTTGGGCTTTCTTTGGGCTTTCTTTGGGCTTTCTTTCCCCTTTCTTTGGGCTTTCTTTGGGCTTTCTTTCCCCTTTCTTTGGGCTTTCTTTGGGCTTTCTTTGGGTTTTTTTCCCCCTTTCTTTCCCCTTTCTTTGGGCTTTCTTTCCCCTTTCTTTCCCCTTTCTTTGGGCTGTCTTTCCCCTTTCTTTGGGCTTTCTTTGGGCTTTCTTTCCCCTTTCTTTGGGCTTTCTCTGGGCTTTCTTTCCCCTTTCTTTGGGCTTTCTTTTCCCTTTCTTTGGGCTTTCTTTGGGCTTTCTTTGGGCTTTCTTTGGGCTTTCATTGGGCTTTCTTTCCCCTTTCTTTGGGCTTTCTTTCCCCTTTCTTTGGGCTTTCCTTGGGCTTTCTTTGGGCTTTCTTTGTGCTTTCTTTCCCCTTTCTTTCCACTTTCTTTGGGCTTTCTTTGTGCTTTCTTTGGGCTTTCTTTCCCCTTTCTTTGGGCTTTCTTTCCCCTTTCTTTGGGCTTTCTTTCCCCCTTTCTTTGGGTTTCTTTCCCCTTTCTTTGGGCTTTCTTTGGGCTTTCTATGGGATTTCTTTGCGCTTTCTTTCCCCTTTCTTTGGGCTTTCTTTGGCTTTCTTTGCCCTTTCTTTGGTCTTTCTTTCCCCTGTCTTTGGGCTTTCTTTGTGCTTTCTTTGGGCTTTGTTTCCCCCTTTCTTTGGGCTTTCTTTAGGCTTTCTTTGGGCTTTCTTTCCGCTTTCTTTGGGCTTTCTTTGGGCTTTCTTTCCCTTTTCTTTGGGCTTTCTTTCCCGTTTCTTTGGGCTTTCTTTGGGCTTTCTTTCCCCTTTCTTTGGGCTTTCTTTCCCCTTTCTTTGGGCTGTCTTTCCCCTTTCTTTGGGCTTTCTTTCCCCTTTCTTTGGGCTTTCTTTCCCTTTTCTTTGGGCTTTCTTTGGGCTTTCTTTGGGCTTTCTTTGGGCTCTCTCTGGGCTTTCTTTCCCCTTTCTTTGGGCTTTCTTTCCCCTTTCTGTGGGCTTTCTTTGGGCTTTCTTTCCCCTTTCTTTGGGCTTTCTTTCCCCTTTCTTGGGCTTTCTTTCCCCTTTCTTTGGGCTTTCTTTCCCCTTTCTTTGGGCTTTCTTTCTCCTTTCTTTGGGCTGTCATTCCCCTTTCTTTGGGCTTTCTTTCCCCTTTCTTTGGGCTTTCTTTCCCCTTTCTTTGGGCTTTCTTTGGGCTTTCTTTGGGCTTTCTTTCCCTTTCTTTGGGCTTTCTTTCCCCCTTTCTGTGGGCTTTCTTTGGGCTTTCTTTGGGCCTTCTTTGGGCTTTCTATCCCCTTTCTTTGGGCTTTCTTTCCCCTTTCTTTGGGCTTTCCTTGGGCTTTCTTTGGGCTTTCTTTGGGTTTTCTTTCCCCTTTCTTTCCACTTTCTTTGGGCTTTCTTTGGGCTGTCATTCGCCTTTCTTTGGGCTTTCTTTCCCCTTTCTTTGGGCTTTCTTTCCCCTTTCTTTGGGCTTTCTTTCCCCTTTCTTTGGGCTGTCATTCGCCTTTCTTTGGGCTTTGTTTCCCCTTTCTTTGGGCTTTCTTTGGGATTTCTTTGGGCTTTCTTTGGGCTTTCTTTGGGCTTTCTTTGGTCTTTCTTTGGTCTTTCTTTCCCCTTTCTTTGGGCTTTATTTCCACTTTCTTTGGTCTTTCCTTGGGCTTTCTTTGGGCTTTCTTTGGGTTTTCTTTCCCCTTTCTTTCCACTTTCTTGGGCTTTCTTTGGGCTTTCTTTCCCCTTTCTTTGGGCTTTCTTTCCCCTTTCTTTGGGCTTTCTTTCCCCATTCTTTGGGCTTTCTTTCCCCTTTCTTTGGGCTGTCATTCCCCTTTCTTTGGGCTTTCTTTCCCCTTTCTTTGGGCTTTCTTTCCCTTTTCTTTGGGCTTTATTTGGGCATTCTTTGGGCTTTCTTTGGGCTTTCTCTGGGCTTTCTTTCCCCTTTCTTTGGGCTTTCTTTGCCCTTTCTTTGGGCTTTCTTTCCCCTATCTTTGGGCTTTCTTTCCCCTTTCTTTGGGCTTTCTTTGAGCTTTCTTTCCCCTTTCTTTGGGCTTTCTTTCCCCTTTCTTTGGGCTTTCTTTGGGCTGTCTTTCCCCTTTCTTTGGGCTTTCTTTCCCCTTTCTTTGCGCTTTCTTTCCCCTTTCTTTGGGCTTTCTTTGGGCTTTCTTTCCCCTTTCTTTGGGCTTTCTTGGGGCTTTCTTTGGGATTTCTTCCCCCTTTCTTTCCCCTTTCTTTGGGCTTTCTTCCCCCTTTCTTTCCCCTTTCTTTGGGCTTTCTTTCCCCTTTCTTTCCCCTTTCTTTGGGCTTTGTTTCCCCTCTCTTTGGGCTTTCTTTCCCCTTTCTTTGGGCTTTCTTTGGGTTTTCTTCCCCCTTTCTTTGGGCTTTCTTTCCCCTTTCTTTGGCCTTTCTTTGGGCTTTCTTTGGGCTTTCTTTGGGCTTTCTTTGGGCTTTTTTTCCCCTTTCTTTGGGCTTTCTTTCCCCTTTCTTTCCCCTTTCTTTGGGCTTTCTTTCCCCTTTCTTTCCCCTTTCTTTGGGCTTTCATTGAGCTTTCTTTCCCCGTTCTTTGGGCTTTCTTTCCCCTTTCTTTGGGCTTTCTTTGGGCTTTCTTTCCCCTTTCTTTGGGATTTCTTTCCCCTTTCTTTGGGCTTTATTTCCCCTTTCTTTGGGCTTTCCTTGGGCTTTCTTTGGGATTTCTTTGGGCTTTCTTTCCACTTTCTTTCCACGTTCTTTGGGCTTTCTTTGGGCTGTCTTTCCCCTTTCTTTGGGCTTTCTTTCCCCTTTCTTTGGGCTTTCTTTCCCCTTCCTTTGGGCTTTCTTTCCCCTTTCTTTGGGCTTTCTTTCCCCTTTCTTTGGGCTGTCATTCCCCTTTCTTTGGGCTTTCTTTCCCCTTTCTTTGGGCTTTCCTTGGGCTTTCTTTGGGCTTTCTTTGGGCTTTCTTTCCCCTTTCTTTCCACTTTCTTTGGGCTTTCTTTGGGCTTTCTTTGGGCTTTCTTTCCCCTTTCTTTGGGCTTTCTTTCCCCTTTCTTTGGATTTCTTTCCCCTTTCTTTGGGCTTTCTTTCCCCTTTCTTTCCCCTTTCTTTGGGATTTCTTTCCCATTTCTTTGGGCTTTCTTTGGGCTTTCTTTCCCCCTTTCTTTGGGCTTTCTTTGGGCTTTCTTTCCCCTTTCTTTGGGCTTTCTTTCCCCTTTCTTTGGGCTTTCTTTGGGCTTTCTTTGGGCTTTCTTTGGGCTTTCTTTCCCATTTCTTTGGGCTTTCTTTCCCCTTTCTGTGGGCTTTCTTTGGGCTTTCTATGGGATTTCTTTGCGCTTTCTTTGGGCTTTCTTTCCCCTTTCTTTGGGCTTTCCTTGGGCTTTCTTTGGGCTTTCTTTCCCCTTTCTTTCCACTTTCTTTGGGCTTTCTTTGGGCTTTCTTTCCCCTTTCTTTGGGCTTTCTTGGGGCTTTCTTTGGGCTTTCTTTCCCCTTTTTTTTCCCCTTTCTTTGGGCTTTCTTCCCCCTTTCTATCCCCTTTCTTTGGGCTTTTCTTTCCCCTTTCTTTCCCCTTTCTTTGGGCTTTCTTTGGGCTTTCTTTGGGCTTTCTTTATGCTTTCATTGGGCTTTCTTTCCCCGTGCTTTGGGCTTTCTTTCCCCTTTCTTTGGGCTTTCTTTGGGCTTTCTTTCCCCTTTCTTTGGCTTTCTTTCCCCTTTCTTTGGGCTTTCTTTCCCCTTTCTTTGGGCTTTCCTTGGGCTTTCTTTGGGCTTTCTTTGGGCTTTTTTTCCCCTTTCTTTCCACTTTCTTTGGGCTTTCTTTGGGCTTTCTTTCCCCTTTCTTTGGGCTTTCTTTCCCCTTTCTTTGGGCTTTCTTTCCCCTTTCTTTGGGCTTTCTTTCCCCTTTCTTTGGGCTGTCATTCCCCTTTCTTTGGGCTTTCTTTCCCCTTTCTTTGGGCTTTCTTTCCCCTTTCTTTGGGATTTCTTTCCCCCTTTCTTTGGGATTTCTTTGAGCTTTTCTTTCCCCTTTCTTTGGGCTTTCTTTCCCCTTTCTTTGGGCTTTCTTTGGGCTGTCTTTCCGCTTTCTTTTTGCTTTCTTTCCCCTTTCTTTGGGCTTTCTTTCCCCTTTCTTTGGGCTTTCTTTCCCCTTTCTTTGGGCTTTCTTTGCGCTTTCTTTCCCCTTTCTTTTTGCTTTCTTTGGGCTTTCTTTCGCCTTTCTTTGGGCTTTCTTGGGGCTTTCTTTGGGCTTCTTTCCCCTTTCCTTCCCCTTTCTTTGGGCTTTCTTCCCCCTTTCTTTCCCCTTTCTTTGGGCTTTCTTTCCCCTTTCTTTCCCCTTTCTTTGGGCTTTGTTTCCCCTCTCTTTGGGCTTTCTTTCCCCTTTCTTTGGGCTTTCTTTGGGCTTTCTTTCCCCTTTCTTTGGGCTTTCTTTCCCGTTTCTTTCCCCTTTCTTTGAGCT
>NW_027043533.1:0-77992 GCF_036013475.1 Columba livia | reverse complement strand
TTCTTCTTCCTTACTTCATTCGTAATTGTTTCTTAACTCTTTCTTTCTTCTTTCTTTTTGCTTTCTTCTTTCTTTCTTCTTTCTTTCTTCTTTCTTTCTTCTTTCTTTCTCCTTTCTTTCTCCTTTCTTTCTTCTTTCTTTCTTCATTCTTTATTTCTTCTTTCTTTCTTTCATCTTTCTTCTTTATTCTTTCTTCCTTCTTTCTTCTTTCTTCTTTCTTCTTTCTTTCTTCTTTCTTTCTTTCTTCATTCTTTCTTCTTTCTTACTTCTTTCTTACTTCTTTCCTTCTTCTTTCTTCTTTTCTTTCTTTCTTCTTTCTTTCTTTCTTCTTTCTTCTTTCTTTCTTTCTTTATTCTTTCTTCTTTCTTCCTTTTTTCTTTCTTCTTACGTTCTTCTCTCTTTCTTACTTCTTCCTTAATTCATTCGTAATTCTTTCTTACCTTTTTTTTCTTTCTTCTTTCTTCTTTCTTTCTTCTTTCTTTCTTCTTTTCTTTCTTTCTTGTTTCTGTTCTTCTTTCTTACTTCTTTATTACTTCTTTCTTACTTCTTTCTTTCTTCTTTCTTCTTTCTTTCTTTTTCTTCTTTCTTTTTTCTTCTTTCCTTTCTTCTTTCTTTCTTCTTTCTTTCTTCTTTCTTTCTTCTTTCTTTCTTCTTTCTTACTTCTTTCTTCTCTCTTTCTTCTTTCTTTCTTTCTTCTTTTCTTCTATCTTTCTCTTTCTTACTTCTTTCTTACTTCTTTCTTACTTCTTTCTTCTTCCTTTCTTCTTTCTTTCTTCTTTCTTTCTTCTTTCTTTCTTCTTTCTTTCTTTCTTCTTTCTTTTTTTCTTCTTTCTTTCTTCTTTCTTTCCTTTTTCTTTCTTTCTTCTTTCTTCTTTCTTTCTTTTTTCTTTCTTTCTTCTTTCTTTCTTCTTTCTTTCTTCTTTCTTCTTTCTTTCTTCTTTCATCTTTCTTACTACTTTCTTCTTTCTTTCTTTCTTCTTTCTTATTTCTTCTTTCTTTCTTTCTTCTTTCTTTCTTCTTCCTTTCTTTCTTATTTCTTCTTTCTTTCTTCTTTCTTTCTTCTTTTCTTCTTTCTTCTTTCTTCTTCCTTTCTTTCTTCTTTCTTTATTTCTTCTTTCTTTCTTCTTTCTTTCTTCTTTTCTTCTTTCTTCTTTCTTCTTTCTTTCTTTCTTCTTTCTATTCTTCTTTCTTACTTCTTTCTTACTTCATTCTTACTTCTTTCTTTCTTCTTTTTTCTTCTTTCTTTCTTCTTTCCTTCTTTCTTCTTTCTTTCCTTCATCTTTCTTTCTTCTTTCTTTCTTCTTTCTTTCATTCTTCTTTCTTTCTTCTTCTTCTTTCTTTCTTTTTTCTTTCTATTCTTCTTTCTTACTTCTTTCTTACTTCTTTCTTACTTCTTTCTTTCTTCTTTTTTCTTCTTTCTTTCTTCTTTCCTTCTTTCTTCTTTCTTTCCTTCTTCTTTCTTTCTTCTTTCTTTCTTCTTTCTTTCTTCTTTCTTTTCATTCTTCTTTCTTTCTTCTTTCTTTCTTTCTTTCTTTTTTCTTTTTTCTTTCTTTCTTCTTTCTTGTTTCTTCTTTCTTTCTTCTTTCTTACTTCTTTCTTACTTCTTTCTTCTTTTCTTCTCTCTTTCTTCTTTCTTTCTTTCTTCTTTCTTCTATCTTTCTTCTTCTTCCTTCTTTCTTACTTCTTTCTTTCTTCATTCTTACTTCAATCTTACTTCTTCCTTTCTTCTTTCTTTCCTCTTTCTTTCTTCATTCTTTCTCCTTTCTTTCTTCATTCTTTATTTCTTCTTTCTTTCTTTCATCTTACTTTCTTTCTCTCTTTCTTCTTTCTTTCTTCTTTCTTTCTTTCTTTCTTCTTTCTTTCTTCTTTCGTTCTTCTTTCTTACTTCTTTCTTACTTCTTTCTTACTTCTATCTTACTTCTTCCTTTCTTTCTTCTTTCTTTCTTCTTGCTTTCTTCTTTCCTTTCTTTCTTCTTCCTTTCTTTCTTCTTTCTTTCTCTTTCCTTCTTCTTTCTTTCTTCTTTCTTTCTTTCTTCTTTCTTCTTTCTTCTTTCTTTCTTCTTTCTTACTTCTTTCTTCTTTCTTTCTTTCTCTTTTTCCTTCTTTCATTCTTCTTACGTTCTTCCTTCTTTCTTACTTCTTTCTTACTTCATTCGTAATTCTCTCTAACTTCTTTCTTTCTTCTTTCTTTCTTCTTTCTTTTTTCTTTCTTCTTTCTTTCTTCTTTCTTTCTTCATTCTTTCTTCTTTCTTACTTCTTTCTTACTTCTTTCTTACTTCTTTCCTTCTTCTTTCTTCTTTCTTTCTTTCTTCTTTCTTTCTTTCTTCTTTCTTCTTTCTTCTTTCTTCTTCTTTCTTCTTTCTTCTTTCTTACTTCTTTCTTACTTCTTTCTTACTTCTTTCTTACTTCTTTCTTACTTCTTTCTTTCTTATTATTTTCTTCTTTCTTTCTTCTTTCTTTCTTTCTTCTTTCTTCTTTCTTTCTTCTTCTTTCTTCTTTCTTACTTCTTTCTTACTTATTTCTTCTTTCTTTCTTCTTTCTTTCTTTCTTCTTTCTTTCTTCTTTCTTTCTTCTTTCTTTCTTCTTTCTTTCTTCTTTCTTTCTTTCTTCTTCCTTTCTTCTTTCTTCTTTCTTTCTTTCTTCTTTCCTTGTTCTTTCTTTCTTCTTTCCTTCTTCCTTTCTTCATTCTTCTTTCTTCCTTCTTTCTTCTTCCTTTCTTCTTTCTTACTTCTTTCTTACTTCTTTCTTACTTATATCTTACTTCTTACTTTCTTTCTTCTTTCTGTCTTCTTTCTCTCTTCTTTCTTCTTTCTTTCTTCTTTCTTTTTTCTTTCTTCTTTCTTTCTTTCTTCTTTCTTTCTTTATTCTTTCTTTCTTTCTTCTTTCTTTCTTCTATTCTTTCTTCTTTTTCTTCTTTCTTTCTTCTTTCTTACTTCTTTCTTTCTTTCTTCTTTCTTTCTCCTTTCTTTCTATTTCTTTCTTTCTTCTTTCTTTCCTTCTTCTTTCTTACTTCTTTCTTTCTTCTTTCTTTCTTACTTCTTTCATTCTTCTTTCTTTCTTCTTTCTTTCTTTCTACTTTCTTCTTTCTTTCTTCTTTCTTTCTTCTTTCTTACTTCTTTCTTTCTTCATTCTTTCTTCTATCTTTCTTCTTTCTTACTTCTTTCTTTCTCATTCTTTCTTCTATCTTTCTTCTTTCTTTCTTCTTTCATTCTTCTTTCTTTCTTTCTTCTTTCTTTCTTCTTTCTTTCTTTTTTCTGTCTTCTTTCTTTCTTCTTTCTTTCTTTCTTCTTTCTTCTTTCTTTCTTCTTCTTTCTTCTTTCTTTCTTTCTTCTTTCTTACTTTCTTCTTTCTTTCTTCTTTCTTTCTTCTTTCTTTCTTCTTTCTTTCTCATTTCTTACTTCTTTCTTACTTCTTTCTTACTTCTTTCTTTCTTTCTTCTTTCTTTCTTCTTTCTTTCTTTCTTCTTTCTTATTTCTTTCTTCTTTCTTTCTTATTTCTTACTTCTTCCTTACTTCTTTCTTACTTCTTTCTTACTTCTATCTTACTTCTTCCTTTCTTCTTCTTTCTTCTTTCTTTATTCTTTCTTTCTTCTTCCTTTTTTTTTCTTTCTTCTTTCTTTCTTTCTTCTTCCTTTCTTTCTTCTTCTTTCTTCTTTCTTCTTTCTTACTTTCTCCTTTCTTACTACTTTCTTACAGCTTTCTTTATTCTTTCTTTCTTCTTTCTTTCTTCTTTCTTTCCTTCTTCTTTCTTTCTTTCATCTTTCTTTCTTCTTTTTTTCTTCTTTCTTTCTTCTTTCTTTCTTTCTTCTTTCTTTCTTTCTTCTTTCTTTCTTTCTTGTTTCATTCTTCTTTATTTCTTTCTTCTTTCTTCTTTCTTTCTTCGTTATTTTTCTTTCTTTATTCTTTCTTTCTTTCTTCTTTCTTTCTTCTTTCTTACTTTCTTTATTCTATCTTTCTTTCTTCTTTCTTTCTTTCTTCTTTCTTTCTTCTTTCTTTCTTTCTTCTTTCTTTCTTTCTTCTTTCTTTCTTCCTTCTTTCTTTCTCCTTTCTTTCTTTTTCTTTCTTCTTTCTTTCTTCTTCCTTTCTTCTCTTACTTCTTTCTTTCTTCATTCTTTCTTCTTTCTTTCTTCTTTCTTTCTTCTTTCTTTATTCTTTCTTTCTTCTTTCATTCTTCTTCTTTTCTTTCTTATTTCTTTCTTCTTTCTTTCTTCTTTCTTTCTTTCTTCTTTCTTCTTTCTTTCTTTCTTCTTTCTTCTTTCTTTCTTCTCTTTCTTCTTTCTTACTTCATTCTTAAGTCTTTCTTACTTCTTTCTTTCTTCTTTCTTTCTTTCTTCTTTCTTCCTTCTTTCCTTCTTCTTACGTTCTTCTCTCTTTCTTTCTTCTTCCTTACTTCATTCGTAATTCTTTCTTAACTCTTTCTTTCTTCTTTCTTTTTGCTTTCTTCTTTCTTTCTTCTTTCTTTCTTCTTTCTTTCTTCTTTCTTTCTCCTTTCTTTCTCCTTTCTTTCTTCTTTCTTTCTTCATTCTTTATTTCTTCTTTCTTTCTTTCATCTTTCTTTCTTTCTTCTTTCTTCCTTCTTTCTTCTTTCTTTCTTTCTTCTTTCTTTCTTCTTTCTTTCTTTCTTCATTCTTTCTTCTTTCTTACTTCTTTCTTACTTCTTTCCTTCTTCTTTCTTCTTTCTTTCTTTCTTCTTTCTTTCTTTCTTTCTTCTTTCTTCTTTCTTTCTTTCTTTCTTCTTTCTTCTTTCTTCCTTCTTTCTTTCTTCTTACGTTCTTCTCTCTTTCTTGCTTCTTCCTTACTTCATTCGTAATTCTTTCTTACCTCTTTCTTTCTTCTTTCTTTTTTCTTTCTTCTTTCTTTCTTCTTTCTTTCTTTCTTGTTTCTATTCTTCTTTCTTACTTCTTTATTACTTCTTTCTTACTTCTTTCTTTCTTTCTTCTTTCTTTCTTTTTTCTTTCTTTCTTTTTTCTTCTTTCTTTCTTCTTTCTTTCTTCTTTCTTTCTTCTTTCTTTCCTCTTTCTTTCTTCTTTCTTACTTCTTTCTTCTCTCTTTCTTCTTTCTTTCTTTCTTCTTTCTTCTATCTTTCTTCTTTCTTACTTCTTTCTTACTTCTTTCTTACTTCTTTCTTACTTCTTCCTTTCTTCTTTCTTTCTTCTTTCTTTCTTCTTTCTTTCTTCTTTCTTTCTTTCTTCTTTCTTTTTTTTCTTCTTTCTTTCTTCTTTCTTTCCTTTTTCTTTCTTTCTTCTTTCTTCTTTCTTTCTTTTTTCTTTCTTTCTTCTTTCTTTCTTCTTCCTTTCTTCTTTCTTCTTTCTTTCTTCTTTCTTCTTTCTTACTACTTTCTTCTTTCTTTCTTTCTTCTTTCTTTATTTCTTCTTTCTTTCTTTCTTCTTTCTTTCTTCTTCCTTTCTTTCTTATTTCTTCTTTCTTTCTTCTTTCTTTCTTCTTTTCTTCTTTCTTCTTTCTTCTTCCTTTCTTTCTTCTTTCTTTATTTCTTCTTTCTTTCTTCTTTCTTTCTTCTTTTCTTCTTTCTTCTTTCTTCTTTCTTTCTTTCTTCTTTCTATTCTTCTTTCTTACTTCTTTGTTACTTCTTTCTTACTTCTTTCTTTCGTCTTTTTTCTTCTTTATTTCTTCTTTCCTTCTTTCTTCTTTCTTTCCTTCATCTTTCTTTCTTCTTTCTTTCTTCTTTCTTTCATTCTTCTTTCTTTCTTCTTTCTTCTTTCTTTCTTTTTTCTTTCTATTCTTCTTTCTTACTTCTTTCTTACTTCTTTCTTACTTCTTTCTTTCTTCTTTTTTCTTCTTTCTTTCTTCTTTCCTTCTTTCTTCTTTCTTTCCTTCTTCTTTCTTTCTTCTTTCTTTCTTCTTTCTTTCATTCTTCTTTCTTTCTTCTTTCTTCTTTCTTTCTTTTTTCTTTTTTCTTTCTTTCTTCTTTCTTGTTTCTTCTTTCTTTCTTCTTTCTTTCTTCTTTCTTTCTTCTTTCTTCTTTCTTCTCTCTTTCTTCTTTCTTTCTTTCTTCTTTCTTCTATCTTTCTTCTTTCTTCCTTCTTTCTTACTTCTTTCTTACTTCTTTCTTACTTCAATCTTACTTCTTCCTTTCTTCTTTCTTTCTTCTTTCTTTCTTCATTCTTTCTCCTTTCTTTCTTCTTTCTTTCTTTCTTCATTCTTTATTTCTTCTTTCTTTCTTTCATCTTACTTTCTTTCTCTCTTTCTTCTTTCTTTCTTCTTTCTTTCTTTCTTTCTTCTTTCTTCTTTCTTTCTTCTTTCGTTCTTCTTTCTTACTTCTTTCTTACTTCTTTCTTACTTCTATCTTACTTCTTCCTTTCTTTCTTCTTTCTTTCTTCTTGCTTTCTTCTTTCTTTCTTTCTTCTTCCTTTCTTTCTTCTTTCTTTCTTCTTTCTTTCTTCTTTCTTTCTTCTTTCTTTCTTTCTTCTTTCTTCTTTCTTCTTTCTTTCTTCATTCTTACTTCTTTCTTCTTTCTTTCTTTCTTCTTTATTCCTTCTTTCATTCTTCTTACGTTCTTCCTTCTTTCTTACTTCTTTCTTACTTCATTCGTAATTCTCTCTAACTTCTTTCTTTCTTCTTTCTTTCTCCTTTCTTTTTTCTTTCTTCTTTCTTTCTTCTTTCTTTCTTCTTTCTTTCTTCATTCTTTCTTCTTTCTTACTTCTTTCTTACTTCTTTCTTACTTCTTTCCTTCTTCTTTCTTCTTTCTTTCTTTCTTCTTTCTTTCTTTCTTCTTTCTTCTTTCTTCTTTCTTCTTTCTTCTTTCTTTCTTCTTTCTTCTTTCTTACTTCTTTCTTACTTCTTTCTTACTTCTTTCTTACTTCTTTCTTACTTCTTTCTTTCTTCTTATTTTCTTCTTTCTTTCTTCTTTCTTTCTTTCTTCTTTCTTTCCTTCTTCTTTCTTTTTTCTTTATTTCTTCTTTCTTACTTCTTTCTTACTTCTTTCTTACTTCTTTCTTTCTTCTTTCTTTCTTCTTACTTTATTTCTTCTTTCTTTCCTTCTTCTTTCATTCTTCTTTCTTTCTTCTTTCTTTCTTTCCTCTTTCTTTCTTCTTTCTTTCTTCTTTCTTTCTTTCTTCTTTCATTATTTCTTCTTTCTTTCTTTCTTTCTTATTTCTTTCTTCTTTCTTTCTCTCTTCTTTCTTCTTTCTTTCTTCTTTCTTTCTTCTTTCTTTCTTTCTTCTTTATTTCTTTCTTCTTTCTTTTTTTCTTCTTTCTTTCTTACTTCTTTCTTTCTTCTTTCTTTCTTCTTACGTTCTTCTCTCTTTCTTACTTCTTCCTTACTTCATTCGTAATTCTTTCTTACCTCTTTCTTTCTTCTTTCTTTTTTCTTTCTTCTTTCTTTCTTCTTTCTTTCTTTCTTCTTTCTATTCTTCTTTCTTACTTCTTTATTACTTCTTTCTTACTTCTTTCTTTCTTCTTTCTTCTTTCTTTCTTTTTTCTTTCTTTCTTTTTTCTTCTTTCTTTCTTCTTTCTTTCTTCTTTCTTTCTTCTTTCTTTCTTCTTTCTTTCTTCTTTCTTCTCTCTTTCTTCTTTCTTTCTTTCTTCCTTCTTCTATCTTTCTTCTTTCTTACTTCTTTCTTACTTCTTTCTTACTTCTTTCTTACTTCTTCCTTTCTTCTTTCTTTCTTCTTTCTTTATTCTTTCTTTCTTATTTCTTTCTTCTTTCTTTCTTTCTTCTTTCTTTTTTTCTTCTTTCTTTCTTCTTTCTTTCCTTTTTCTTTCTTTCTTCTTTCTTCTTTCTTTCTTTTTTCTTTCTTTCTTCTTTCTTTCTTCTTTCTTTCTTCTTTCTTCTTTCTTTCTTCTTTCTTCTTTCTTACTACTTTCTTCTTTCTTTCTTTCTTCTTTCTTTATTTCTTCTTTCTTTCTTTCTTCTTTCTTTCTTCTTCCTTTCTTTCTTATTTCTTCTTTCTTTCTTCTTTCTTTCTTCTTTTCTTCTTTCTTCTTTCTTCTTCCTTTCTTTCTTCTTTCTTTATTTCTTCTTTCTTTCTTCTTTTCTTCTTTCTTCTTTCTTCTTTCTTTCTTTCTTCTTTCTATTCTTCTTTCTTACTTCTTTCTTACTTCTTTCTTACTTCTTTCTTTCTTCTTTTTTCTTCTTTCTTTCTTCTTTCCTTCTTTCTTCTTTCTTTCTTTCTTCTTTCTTTCTTCTTTCTTTCTTCTTTCTATCTTCTTTCTTTCTTCTTTCTTTCTTCTTTCTTACTACTTTCTTTTCTTTCTTCTTTCTTTCTTCATTCTTTCTTCTTTCTTTCTTCTTTCTTTCTTCTTTCTGTCTTTCTTCTTTCATTCTTTCTTCTTTCTTTCTTTCTTCTTTCTTTCTTCTTTCTTTCTTTTCTTTCTTGTTTCTTTCTTCTTTTTTTCTTCTTTCTTACTTCTTTCTTTCTTCTTTCTTCTTTCTTCTTTCTTTCTTCTTCCTTTCTTCTTTCTTTCTTCCTTCTTTCTTTCTCCTTTCTTTCTTTTTCTTTGTTCTTTCATTCTTCTTCCTTTCTTCTTTCTCACTTCTTTCTTTCTTCATTATTATTTCTTTCTTTCTTCTTTCTTTTTTCTTTCATTCTTTTCTTTCTTCTTTCTTTCTTCTTTCTTTCTTTCTTCTTTCTTTCTTCTTTCTTCTTTCTTTCTTTCTTCTTTCTTTCTTATTTCTTTCTTCTTTCTTTCTTCTTTCTTCGTTCTTTCTTCTTTCTTTCTTCTTTCTTACTTCTTTCTTACTTCTTTCTTACTTCTTTCTTTCTTTCTTCTTTCTTTCTTTTTCTTTATTTCTTCTTCCTTTCCTTCTTCTTTCTTTGTTCTTTCTTTCTTCTTTCTTTCTTCTTTCTTTCTTCTTTCTTTCTTCTTTCTTTCTTCTTTCTTTCTTTCTTCTCTCTTCTTTCTTCTTCTATCTTTCTTTCTTCTTTCTTTCTTCTTTCTTACTTCTTTCTTCAGTCTTTCTTCTATCTTTCTTCTTTCTTTCTTCTTTCATTCTTCTTTCTTTCTTTCTTCTTTCTTTCTTCTTTCTTTCTTCTTTCTTTCTTCTTTCTTTCTTCTTTCTTTCTTCTTTCTTTCTTCTTTCTTTCTTTCTTCTTCCTTTCTTTCTTTCTTCTTTCTTTCTTTCTTCTTTCCTTGTTCTTTCTTTCTTCTTTCCTTCTTCCTTTCTTCATTCTTCTTTCTTCTTTCTTTCTTCTTCCTTTCTTCTTTCTTACTTCTTTCTTACTTATATCTTACTTCTTCCTTTCTTTCTTCTTTCTGTCTTCTTTCTTTCTTCTTACTTTCTCTCTTCTTTCTTCTTTCTTTCTTCTTTCTTTTTTCTTTCTTCTTTCTTTCTTTCTTCTTTCTTTCTTTATTCTTTCTTTCTTTCTTCTTTCTTTCTTCTATTCTTTCTTCTTTTTTCTTCTTTCTTTCTTCTTTCTTACTTCTTTCCTTCTTTCTTCTTTCTTTCTCCTTTCTTTCTATTTCTTTCTTTCTTCTTTCTTTCCTTCTTCTTTCTTACTTCTTTCTTTCTTCTTTCTTTCTTTCTTCTTTCATTCTTCTTTATTTCTTCTTTATTTCTTTCTACTTTCTTCTTTCTTTCTTCTTTCTTTCTTCTTTCTTACTTCTTTCTTTCTTCATTCTTTCTTCTGTCTTTCTTCTTTCTTACTTCTTTCTTTCTTCATTCTTTCTTCTTTCTTCTTTCTTTCTTCTTTCATTCTTCTTTCTTTCTTTCTTCTTTCTTTCTTCTTTCTTTCTTTTTTCTGTCTTCTTTCTTTCTTCTTTCTTTCTTCCTTCTTTCTTCTTTCTTTCTTCTTCTTTCTTCTTTCTTTCTTTCTTCTTTCTTTCTTTCTTCTTTCTTTCTTCTTTCTTTCTTATTTCTTTCTTCTTTCTTTCTTATTTCTTACTTCTTTCTTACTTCTTTCTTACTTCTTTCTTTCTTTCTTTCTTCTTTCTTTCTTCTTTCTTTCTTTATTCTTTCTTATTTCTTTCTTCTTTCTTTCTTATTTCTTACTTCTTTCTTACTTCTTTCTTACTTCTTTCTTACTTCTATCTTACTTCTTCCTTTCTTCTTTCTTTCTTCTTTCTTTATTCTTTCTTTCTTCTTCCTTTTTCTTCTTTCTTCTTTCTTTCTTTCTTCTTTCTTTCTTTCTTCTTTCTTTCTTTCTTCTTTCTTTCTTCTTTCTTCTTTCTTAATTTCTCCTTTCTTACTACTTTCTTACTACTTTCTTTATTCTTTCTTTCTTCTTTCTTTCTTCTTTCTTTCCTTCTTCTTTCTTTCTTTCATCTTTCTTTCTTCTTTTTTCTTCTTTCTTTCTTCTTTCTTTCTTTCTTCTTTCTTTCTTTCTTCTTTCTTTCTTTCTTCTTTCATTCTTCTTTATTTCTTTCTTCTTTCTTCTTTCTTTCTTCGTTATTTTTCTTTCTTTATACTTTCTTTCTTTCTTCTTTCTTTCTTCTTTCTTACTTTCTTTCTTTATTCTATCTTTCTTTCTTCTTTCTTTCTTTCTTCTTTCTTTCTTCTTTCTTTCTTTCTTCTTTCTTTCTTTCTTCTTTCTTTCTTCCTTCTTTCTTTCTCCTTTCTTTCTTTTTCTTTCTTCTTTCTTTCTTCTTCCTTTCTTCTTTCTTACTTCTTTCTTTCTTCATTCTTTCTTCTTTCTTTCTTCTTTCTTTCTTCTTTCTTTCTTCTTTCTTTCTTCTTTCATTCTTCTTCTTTTCTTTCTTATTTCTTTCTTCTTTCTTTCTTCTTTCTTTCTTTCTTCTTTCTTCTTTCTTTCTTTCTTCTTTCTTCTTCTTTCTTCTCTTTCTTCTTTCTTACTTCATTCTTAAGTCTTTCTTACTTCTTTCTTTCTTCTTTCTTTCTTTCTTCTTTCTTTCTTCTTTCTTTGTTCTTTCTGTCTTCTTTCTTTCTTCTTTCTTACTTTCTTCTTTCTTTCTTCTTTCTTACTTCTTTCTTACTTCTTTCTTACTTATATCTTACTTCTTCCTTTCTTCTATCTTACTTCTTCCTTTCTTCATTCTTTCTTCTTTCTTTCTTCTTTCTTTCTTCTTTCTTTCTTCTTTCTTCCTTCTTTCTTCTTTCTTTCTTTCTTCTTTCTTTCTTCTTTCTTATTACTTTCTTACCACTTTCTTTCTTCTTTCTTTCTTCTTTCTTTCTTTCTTCCTTCTGTCCTTCTTCTTTCTTTCATTCTTCTTTCTTTCTTATTTCTTTCTTCTTTCTTTCTTTCTTCTTTCTTTCTTCTTTCTTTCTTCTTTCTTACTACTTTCTTACCACTTTCTTTCTTCTTTCTTTCTTCTTTCTTTCTTTCTTCCTTCTTTCTTTCTTCTTTCTTTCTTTCTTTCTTTCTTCTGTCTATCTTCTTTCTTCTTTCTTTCTTCTTTTTCTTTCTTTCTTCTTCTTTCTTCTTTCTTTCTCTCTTCTTTCTTTCTTTCTTCTTTCTTTCTTTCTTCTTTATTTCTTCTTTCTTTCTTCTTTCTTTCTTTCTTCTTTCTTTCTTTCTTCTTTCTTTCTTTCTTTCTTCTTTCTTTCTTCTTTCTTTCCTTCTTCTTTCTTCTTTCTTTGTTCTTTCTTCTTTCTTTCTTCTTTCTTTCTTCCTTCTTTCTTTCTTTCTTCTTTCTTTCTTCTTTCTTTCTTCTTTCTTACTACTTTCTTACCACTTTCTTTCTTCTTTCTTTCTTCTTTCTTTCTTTCTTCCTTCTTTCTTTCTTCTTTGTTTCTTTCTTCTTTCTTTCTTCTTTCTTTCTTCTTTCTTTCTTTCTTCTTTCTTTCTTTCTTCTTTCTTTCTTTCTTCTTTCTTTCTTTCTTCTTACTTTCTCCTTTCTTTCTTTCTTCTTTCTTCTTTCTTCTTTCTTTCTTCTTTCTTTCTTCTTTATTACTTCTTTCTTACTTCTATCTTACTTCTATCTTACTTCTTCCTTTCTTTCTTCTTTCTTTCTTCTTGCATTCTTCTTTCTTTCTTTCTTCTTCCTTTCTTTCCTCTTTCTTTCTTTCTTCTTTCCTTTTTCTTTCTTTCTTCTTTCTTTCTTTCTTCTTTCTTCTTTCTGTCTTCTTTCTTTCTTCTTTCTTACTTCTTTCTTATTTCTTTCTTTCTTCTTTCTTCCTTCTTTCTTTCTTCTTACGTTCTTCTTTCTTTCTTACTTCTTTCTTACTTCATTCGTAATTCTTTCTTACTTCTTTTTTTCTTCTTTCTTTCTTCTTTCTTTTTTCTTTCTTCTTTCTTTCTTCGTTCTTTCTTTCTTCTTTCTTTCTTCTTTCTTTCTTCTTTCTTTCTCCTTTCTTTCTTCTTTCTTTCTTTCTTCATTCTTTATTTCTTCCTTCTTTATTTCATTTTTCTTTCTTTCTTTCTTCCTCATTTCTTCTTTCTTTCTTTCTTCTTTCTTTGTTCTTTCTTTCTTCTTTCTTTCTTCTTTCTTTCTTCTTTCTTTCTTTCTTTCTTCTTTCTTTCTTTCTTCTTTCTTTCTTCTTTTCTCTACTTTCTTTCTTCTTTCTTACTACTTTCTTACGACTTTTTTCTTCTTTCTTTCTTCTATCTTTCTTTCTTCTTTCTTTCTTTCTTCTTTCTTTCTTTTTTCTTTCTTTCTTCTTTCTTTCTTCTTTCTTTCTTTCTTCTTTCTTTCCTTCTTCTTTCTTTCTACTTTCTTTCTTCTTTCTTTCTTTCTTCTTTCTTTCTTCTTTCTTTCTTCTTTCTTTCTTTCTTCTTTCTTTCTTCTTTCCTTCTTCTTTCTTTCTTTCTTCATTATTTCTTCTTTCTTTCTTACTTCTTTCTTACTTCTTTCCTTCTTCTTTCTTACTTCTTTCCTTTTCTTTCTTCTTTCTTTCTTTCTTCTTTCTTTCTTTCTACTTTCTTTCTTCTTTTTTTCTTCTTTCTTTCTTTTTTCATTCTTTCTTCTTTCTTACTTCTTTCTTTCTTCTTTCTTTCTTCTATCTTACTTCTTTCTTACTTCTTTCTTACTTCTTTCTTTCTTCTTTCTTTCTTCTTTCTTTCTTTCTTCTTTATTTCTTTCTTCTTTCTTTTTTTCTTCTTTCTTTCTTACTTCTTTCTTTCTTCTTTCTTTCTTCTTACGTTCTTCTCTCTTTCTTACTTCTTCCTTACTTCATTCGTAATTCTTTCTTACCTCTTTCTTTCTTCTTTCTTTTTTCTTTCTTCTTTCTTTCTTCTTTCTTTCTTTCTTCTTTCTATTCTTCTTTCTTACTTCTTTATTACTTCTTTCTTACTTCTTTCTTTCTTCTTTCTTCTTTCTTTCTTTTTTCTTTCTTTCTTTTTTCTTCTTTCTTTCTTCTTTCTTTCTTCTTTCTTTCTTCTTTCTTTCTTCTTTCTTTCTTCTTTCTTCTCTCTTTCTTCTTTCTTTCTTTCTTCCTTCTTCTATCTTTCTTCTTTCTTACTTCTTTCTTACTTCTTTCTTACTTCTTTCTTACTTCTTCCTTTCTTCTTTCTTTCTTCTTTCTTTATTCTTTCTTTCTTATTTCTTTCTTCTTTCTTTCTTTCTTCTTTCTTTTTTTCTTCTTTCTTTCTTCTTTCTTTCCTTTTTCTTTCTTTCTTCTTTCTTCTTTCTTTCTTTTTTCTTTCTTTCCTCTTTCTTTCTTCTTTCTTTCTTCTTTCTTCTTTCTTTCTTCTTTCTTCTTTCTTACTACTTTCTTCTTTCTTTCTTTCTTCTTTCTTTATTTCTTCTTTCTTTCTTTCTTCTTTCTTTCTTCTTCCTTTCTTTCTTATTTCTTCTTTCTTTCTTCTTTCTTTCTTCTTTTCTTCTTTCTTCTTTCTTCTTCCTTTCTTTCTTCTTTCTTTATTTCTTCTTTCTTTCTTCTTTTCTTCTTTCTTCTTTCTTCTTTCTTTCTTTCTTCTTTCTATTCTTCTTTCTTACTTCTTTCTTACTTCTTTCTTACTTCTTTCTTTCTTCTTTTTTCTTCTTTCTTTCTTCTTTCCTTCTTTCTTCTTTCTTTCTTTCTTCTTTCTTTCTTCTTTCTTTCTTCTTTCTATCTTCTTTCTTTCTTCTTTCTTTCTTCTTTCTTACTACTTTCTTTTCTTTCTTCTTTCTTTCTTCATTCTTTCTTCTTTCTTTCTTCTTTCTTTCTTCTTTCTGTCTTTCTTCTTTCATTCTTTCTTCTTTCTTTCTTTCTTCTTTCTTTCTTCTTTCTTTCTTTTCTTTCTTGTTTCTTTCTTCTTTTTTTCTTCTTTCTTACTTCTTTCTTTCTTCTTTCTTCTTTCTTCTTTCTTTCTTCTTCCTTTCTTCTTTCTTTCTTCCTTCTTTCTTTCTCCTTTCTTTCTTTTTCTTTGTTCTTTCATTCTTCTTCCTTTCTTCTTTCTCACTTCTTTCTTTCTTCATTATTATTTCTTTCTTTCTTCTTTCTTTTTTCTTTCATTCTTTTCTTTCTTCTTTCTTTCTTCTTTCTTTCTTTCTTCTTTCTTTCTTCTTTCTTCTTTCTTTCTTTCTTCTTTCTTTCTTATTTCTTTCTTCTTTCTTTCTTCTTTCTTCGTTCTTTCTTCTTTCTTTCTTCTTTCTTACTTCTTTCTTACTTCTTTCTTACTTCTTTCTTTCTTTCTTCTTTCTTTCTTTTTCTTTATTTCTTCTTCCTTTCCTTCTTCTTTCTTTGTTCTTTCTTTCTTCTTTCTTTCTTCTTTCTTTCTTCTTTCTTTCTTCTTTCTTTCTTCTTTCTTTCTTTCTTCTCTCTTCTTTCTTCTTCTATCTTTCTTTCTTCTTTCTTTCTTCTTTCTTACTTCTTTCTTCAGTCTTTCTTCTATCTTTCTTCTTTCTTTCTTCTTTCATTCTTCTTTCTTTCTTTCTTCTTTCTTTCTTCTTTCTTTCTTCTTTCTTTCTTCTTTCTTCTTTCTTTCTTCTTTCTTTCTTCTTTCTTTCTTTCTTCTTCCTTTCTTTCTTTCTTCTTTCTTTCTTTCTTCTTTCCTTGTTCTTTCTTTCTTCTTTCCTTCTTCCTTTCTTCATTCTTCTTTCTTCTTTCTTTCTTCTTCCTTTCTTCTTTCTTACTTCTTTCTTACTTATATCTTACTTCTTCCTTTCTTTCTTCTTTCTGTCTTCTTTCTTTCTTCTTACTTTCTCTCTTCTTTCTTCTTTCTTTCTTCTTTCTTTTTTCTTTCTTCTTTCTTTCTTTCTTCTTTCTTTCTTTATTCTTTCTTTCTTTCTTCTTTCTTTCTTCTATTCTTTCTTCTTTTTTCTTCTTTCTTTCTTCTTTCTTACTTCTTTCCTTCTTTCTTCTTTCTTTCTCCTTTCTTTCTATTTCTTTCTTTCTTCTTTCTTTCCTTCTTCTTTCTTACTTCTTTCTTTCTTCTTTCTTTCTTTCTTCTTTCATTCTTCTTTATTTCTTCTTTATTTCTTTCTACTTTCTTCTTTCTTTCTTCTTTCTTTCTTCTTTCTTACTTCTTTCTTTCTTCATTCTTTCTTCTGTCTTTCTTCTTTCTTACTTCTTTCTTTCTTCATTCTTTCTTCTTTCTTCTTTCTTTCTTCTTTCATTCTTCTTTCTTTCTTTCTTCTTTCTTTCTTCTTTCTTTCTTTTTTCTGTCTTCTTTCTTTCTTCTTTCTTTCTTCCTTCTTTCTTCTTTCTTTCTTCTTCTTTCTTCTTTCTTTCTTTCTTCTTTCTTTCTTTCTTCTTTCTTTCTTCTTTCTTTCTTATTTCTTTCTTCTTTCTTTCTTATTTCTTACTTCTTTCTTACTTCTTTCTTACTTCTTTCTTTCTTTCTTTCTTCTTTCTTTCTTCTTTCTTTCTTTATTCTTTCTTATTTCTTTCTTCTTTCTTTCTTATTTCTTACTTCTTTCTTACTTCTTTCTTACTTCTTTCTTACTTCTATCTTACTTCTTCCTTTCTTCTTTCTTTCTTCTTTCTTTATTCTTTCTTTCTTCTTCCTTTTTCTTCTTTCTTCTTTCTTTCTTTCTTCTTTCTTTCTTTCTTCTTTCTTTCTTTCTTCTTTCTTTCTTCTTTCTTCTTTCTTAATTTCTCCTTTCTTACTACTTTCTTACTACTTTCTTTATTCTTTCTTTCTTCTTTCTTTCTTCTTTCTTTCCTTCTTCTTTCTTTCTTTCATCTTTCTTTCTTCTTTTTTCTTCTTTCTTTCTTCTTTCTTTCTTTCTTCTTTCTTTCTTTCTTCTTTCTTTCTTTCTTCTTTCATTCTTCTTTATTTCTTTCTTCTTTCTTCTTTCTTTCTTCGTTATTTTTCTTTCTTTATACTTTCTTTCTTTCTTCTTTCTTTCTTCTTTCTTACTTTCTTTCTTTATTCTATCTTTCTTTCTTCTTTCTTTCTTTCTTCTTTCTTTCTTCTTTCTTTCTTTCTTCTTTCTTTCTTTCTTCTTTCTTTCTTCCTTCTTTCTTTCTCCTTTCTTTCTTTTTCTTTCTTCTTTCTTTCTTCTTCCTTTCTTCTTTCTTACTTCTTTCTTTCTTCATTCTTTCTTCTTTCTTTCTTCTTTCTTTCTTCTTTCTTTCTTCTTTCTTTCTTCTTTCATTCTTCTTCTTTTCTTTCTTATTTCTTTCTTCTTTCTTTCTTCTTTCTTTCTTTCTTCTTTCTTCTTTCTTTCTTTCTTCTTTCTTCTTTCTTTCTTCTCTTTCTTCTTTCTTACTTCATTCTTAAGTCTTTCTTACTTCTTTCTTTCTTCTTTCTTTCTTTCTTCTTTCTTTCTTCTTTCTTTGTTCTTTCTGTCTTCTTTCTTTCTTCTTTCTTACTTTCTTCTTTCTTTCTTCTTTCTTACTTCTTTCTTACTTCTTTCTTACTTATATCTTACTTCTTCCTTTCTTCTATCTTACTTCTTCCTTTCTTCATTCTTTCTTCTTTCTTTCTTCTTTCTTTCTTCTTTCTTTCTTCTTTCTTCCTTCTTTCTTCTTTCTTTCTTTCTTCTTTCTTTCTTCTTTCTTATTACTTTCTTACCACTTTCTTTCTTCTTTCTTTCTTCTTTCTTTCTTTCTTCCTTCTGTCCTTCTTCTTTCTTTCATTCTTCTTTCTTTCTTATTTCTTTCTTCTTTCTTTCTTTCTTCTTTCTTTCTTCTTTCTTTCTTCTTTCTTACTACTTTCTTACCACTTTCTTTCTTCTTTCTTTCTTCTTTCTTTCTTTCTTCCTTCTTTCTTTCTTCTTTCTTTCTTTCTTTCTTTCTTCTGTCTATCTTCTTTCTTCTTTCTTTCTTCTTTTTCTTTCTTTCTTCTTCTTTCTTCTTTCTTTCTCTCTTCTTTCTTTCTTTCTTCTTTCTTTCTTTCTTCTTTATTTCTTCTTTCTTTCTTCTTTCTTTCTCTCTTCTTTCTTTCTTTCTTCTTTCTTTCTTTCTTTCTTCTTTCTTTCTTCTTTCTTTCCTTCTTCTTTCTTCTTTCTTTGTTCTTTCTTCTTTCTTTCTTCTTTCTTTCTTCCTTCTTTCTTTCTTTCTTCTTTCTTTCTTCTTTCTTTCTTCTTTCTTACTACTTTCTTACCACTTTCTTTCTTCTTTCTTTCTTCTTTCTTTCTTTCTTCCTTCTTTCTTTCTTCTTTGTTTCTTTCTTCTTTCTTTCTTCTTTCTTTCTTCTTTCTTTCTTTCTTCTTTCTTTCTTTCTTCTTTCTTTCTTTCTTCTTTCTTTCTTTCTTCTTACTTTCTCCTTTCTTTCTTTCTTCTTTCTTCTTTCTTCTTTCTTTCTTCTTTCTTTCTTCTTTATTACTTCTTTCTTACTTCTATCTTACTTCTATCTTACTTCTTCCTTTCTTTCTTCTTTCTTTCTTCTTGCATTCTTCTTTCTTTCTTTCTTCTTCCTTTCTTTCCTCTTTCTTTCTTTCTTCTTTCCTTTTTCTTTCTTTCTTCTTTCTTTCTTTCTTCTTTCTTCTTTCTGTCTTCTTTCTTTCTTCTTTCTTACTTCTTTCTTATTTCTTTCTTTCTTCTTTCTTCCTTCTTTCTTTCTTCTTACGTTCTTCTTTCTTTCTTACTTCTTTCTTACTTCATTCGTAATTCTTTCTTACTTCTTTTTTTCTTCTTTCTTTCTTCTTTCTTTTTTCTTTCTTCTTTCTTTCTTCGTTCTTTCTTTCTTCTTTCTTTCTTCTTTCTTTCTTCTTTCTTTCTCCTTTCTTTCTTCTTTCTTTCTTTCTTCATTCTTTATTTCTTCCTTCTTTATTTCATTTTTCTTTCTTTCTTTCTTCCTCATTTCTTCTTTCTTTCTTTCTTCTTTCTTTGTTCTTTCTTTCTTCTTTCTTTCTTCTTTCTTTCTTCTTTCTTTCTTTCTTTCTTCTTTCTTTCTTTCTTCTTTCTTTCTTCTTTTCTCTACTTTCTTTCTTCTTTCTTACTACTTTCTTACGACTTTTTTCTTCTTTCTTTCTTCTATCTTTCTTTCTTCTTTCTTTCTTTCTTCTTTCTTTCTTTTTTCTTTCTTTCTTCTTTCTTTCTTCTTTCTTTCTTTCTTCTTTCTTTCCTTCTTCTTTCTTTCTACTTTCTTTCTTCTTTCTTTCTTTCTTCTTTCTTTCTTCTTTCTTTCTTCTTTCTTTCTTTCTTCTTTCTTTCTTCTTTCCTTCTTCTTTCTTTCTTTCTTCATTATTTCTTCTTTCTTTCTTACTTCTTTCTTACTGCTTTCCTTCTTCTTTCTTACTTCTTTCCTTTTCTTTCTTCTTTCTTTCTTTCTTCTTTCTTTCTTTCTACTTTCTTTCTTCTTTTTTTCTTCTTTCTTTCTTTTTTCATTCTTTCTTCTTTCTTACTTCTTTCTTTCTTCTTTCTTTCTTCTATCTTACTTCTTTCTTACTTCTTTCTTACTTCTTTCTTTCTTCTTTCTTTCTTCTTTCTTTCTTCTTTCTTTCTTTCTTCTTTCTTTGCTTCTTCTTTCTTTCTTCTTTCTTTCTTCATTCTTCCTTCTTTCTCTCTTTCTTCTTTCTTTCTTCTTTCTTCTTTATTTCTTTTTTCTTTCTTTCTTCTTCCTTTCTTCTTTCTTTCTTCTTTCTTCTTTCTTTCTTATTCATTTTTTCTTTCTTCTTCCTTTCTTTCTTTCTTCTTTCTTTCTTCTATCTTTCTTTCTTCTTTATTTCTTCTTTCTTACTTCTTTCTTACTTCTTTCTTACTTCTATCTTCTTCCTTTCTTCTTTCTTTCTTTCTTTCTTCCTTCTTTCTTCTTTCTTTCTTCTTTCTTTCTTCTTTCTGTCTTCTTTCTTTCTTTCTTTCTTCTTTCTTTCTTCTTTCTTACTTTTTTCTTCTTGCTTTCTTTCTTCTTTCTTCCTTCTTTCTTTCTTCTTACGTTCTTCTTTCTTTCTTACTTCTTCCTTACTTCATTCGTAATTCTTTCTTACCTCTTTCTTTCTTCTTTCTTTTTTCTTTCTACTTTCTTTCTTCTTTCTTTCTTTCTTCTTTCTTTCTTCTTTCTTTCTTCTTTCTTTCTCCTTTCTTTCTTCTTTCTTTCTTTCTTCATTCTTTATTTCTTCTTTCTTTCTTTCATCTTCCTTTCTTTCTTTCTTCCTTCTTTCTTCTTTCTTTCTATCTTCTTTCTTTCTTTCTTCATTCTTTCTTCTTTCTTACTTCTTTCTTACTTCTTTCTAACTTCTTTCCTTCTTCTTTCTTCTTTCTTTCTTCTTTCTTTCTTCTTTCCTTCTTTCTACTTTCTTCTTTCTTTCTTCTTTCTTTCTTCTTTCTTACTTCTTTCTTTCTTCATTCTTTCTTCTATTTTTCTTCTTTCTTTCTTCTTTCATTCTTCTTTCTTTCTTTATTCTTTCTTTCTTCTTTCTTTCTTTCTTCTGTCCTCTTCCTTTCTTCTTTCTTTCTTCCTTCTTTCTTCTTTCTTTCTTCTTCTTTTTTTCTTTCTTCTTTCTTTCTTTCTTTCTTCTCTCTTTCTTCTTTCTTTCTTTCTTCTTTCTTCTATCTTTCTTCTTTCTTATTTTTTACTTCTTTCTTCTATCTTACTTCTTATTTCTTCTTTCTTTCTTCTTTCTTTCTTCTTTCTTTCTTCTTTCTTCTTTCTTTCTTCTTTCCTTCTTTCTTCTTTCTTTCTTTCTTCTTTCTTCCTTTCATCTTTCTTTCTTCTTTCTTTCTTCTTTCTTTCTTCTTTCTTACTACTTTCTTACGACTTTCTTTCTTCTTTCTTTCTTCTTTCTTTCTTTCTTCTTTCTTTCTTTCTTCTTTCTTTCTTTTTTCTTTCTTTCTTCTTTCTTTCTTCTTTCTTTCTTTCTTCTTTCTTTCCTTTTTCTTTCTTTCTTCTTTTTTCTTTCTTTCTTCTTTCTTTCTTCTTTCTTACTTCTTTCTTACTTCTTTCTTACTTCTTTCTTACTTCTATCTTACTTCTTCCTCTCTTTATTCTTTCTTTCTTCTTTCTTTCTTCTTTCTTTCTTTTTTCTTTCTTCTTTCTTTCTTTCTTCTTTCTTTCTTCTTTCTTTCTTCTTGCTTTCTTTCTTCTTTCTTCCTTCTTTCTTTCTTCTTACGTTCTTCTTTCTTTCTTACTTCTTCCTTACTTCATTCGTAATTCTTTCTTACCTCTTTCTTTCTTCTTTCTTTTTTCTTTATTCTTTCTTTCTTCTTTCTTTCTTCTTTCTTTCTTCTTTCTTTCTCCTTTCTTTCTTCTTTCTTTCTTTCTTCATTCTTTATTTCTTCTTTCTTTCTTTCATCTTTCTTTCTTTCTTTCTTCCTTCTTTCTTCTTTCTTTCTTTCTTCTTTCTTCTTTCTTCTTTCTTCTTTCTTCTTTTTTCTTTTTTCTTTCTTTCTTCTTTCTTTCTTCTTTCTTTCTTCTTTCTTTCTTCTTTCTTTCTTCTTTCTTTCTTCTTTCTTTCTTCCTTCTTTCTTTCCTTCTTCTTTCTTTCTTCTTTCTTTCTTCTTTCTTAGTTCTTTCTTTCTTTCTCCTTTCTTTCTTCTTTCTTTCTTTCTTCATTCTTTATTTCTTCTTTCTTTCTTTCATCTTTCTTTCTTTCTTTCTTCCTTCTTTCTTCTTTCTTTCTTTCTTCTTTCTTCTTTCTTCTTTCTTCTTTTTTCTTTTTTCTTTCTTTCTTCTTTCATTCTTCTTTCTTTCTTCTTTCTTTCTTCTTTCTTTCTTCTTTCTTTCTTCTTTCTTTCTTCCTTCTTTCTTTCCTTCTTCTCTTTCTTCTTTCTTTCTTCTTTCTTAGTTCTTTCTTTCTTTCTTCTTTCTTTCTTCTTTCTTTTTTCTTTCTTTTTTCTTTCTTACTTCTTTCTTTCTTCTTTCTTTCTTCTATCTTTCTTCTTTCTTTCTTCTTTCTTTCTTCTTTCTTACTTCTTTCTTACTACTTTCTTATGACTTTCTTTCTTCTTTCTTTCTTCTTTCTTTCTTTATTCTTTCTTTCCTTTTTCTTTCTTTCTTCTTTTTTCTTTCTTTCTACTTTCTTTCTTCTTTCTTACTTCTTTCTTAATTCTATCTTACTTCTTCCTCTCTTTCTTCTTTCTTTCTTCTTTCTTTCTTCTTTCTTTCTTCTTTCTTTCTTCTTTCTTTCTTCTTTCTTTCTTTCTTCTTCCTTTCTTTCTTCTTTCGTTCTTTCTTTCTTCTTTCTTTCTTCTTTCTTTCTTCTTTCTTTCTTTCTTCTTTCTTTCTTTCTTCTTTCTTTCTTTCTTCTTTAATTCTTCTTTCTTTCTTCTTTCTTTCTTTCTTCTTTCTTCTTTCTTTCTTCTTTCTTTCTTCTATCTTACTTCTTTCGTCTTTCTTTCTTTCTTCTTTCTTTCTTCTTTCTTTCTCCTTTCTTTCTTCTTTCTTTCTTTCTTCATTCTTTATTTCTTCCTTCTTTATTTCATTTTTCTTTCTTTCTTTCTTCCTCATTTCTTCTTTCTTTCTTTCTTCTTTCTTTGTTCTTTCTTTCTTCTTTCTTTCTTCTTTCTTTCTTCTTTCTTTCTTTCTTCTTTCTTTCTTTCTTCTTTCTTTCTTCTTTTCTCTACTTTCTTTCTTCTTTCTTACTACTTTCTTACGACTTTTTTCTTCTTTCTTTCTTTCTTCTATCTTTCTTTCTTCTTTCTTTCTTTCTTCTTTCTTTCTTTTTTCTTTCTTTCTTCTTTCTTTCTTCTTTCTTTCTTTCTTCTTTCTTTCCTTCTTCTTTCTTTCTACTTTCTTTCTTCTTTCTTTCTTTCTTCTTTCTTTCTTCTTTCTTTCTTCTTTCTTTCTTTCTTCTTTCTTTCTTCTTTCCTTCTTCTTTCTTTCTTTCTTCATTATTTCTTCTTTCTTTCTTACTTCTTTCTTACTTCTTTCCTTCTTCTTTCTTACTTCTTTCCTTTTCTTTCTTCTTTCTTTCTTTCTTCTTTCTTTCTTTCTACTTTCTTTCTTCTTTTTTTCTTCTTTCTTTCTTTTTTCATTCTTTCTTCTTTCTTACTTCTTTCTTTCTTCTTTCTTTCTTCTATCTTACTTCTTTCTTACTTCTTTCTTACTTCTTTCTTTCTTCTTTCTTTCTTCTTTCTTTCTTCTTTCTTTCTTTCTTCTTTCTTTGCTTCTTCTTTCTTTCTTCTTTCTTTCTTCATTCTTCCTTCTTTCTCTCTTTCTTCTTTCTTTCTTCTTTCTTCTTTATTTCTTTTTTCTTTCTTTCTTCTTCCTTTCTTCTTTCTTTCTTCTTTCTTCTTTCTTTCTTATTCATTTTTTCTTTCTTCTTCCTTTCTTTCTTTCTTCTTTCTTTCTTCTATCTTTCTTTCTTCTTTATTTCTTCTTTCTTACTTCTTTCTTACTTCTTTCTTACTTCTTTCTTACTTCTATCTTCTTCCTTTCTTCTTTCTTTCTTTCTTTCTTCCTTCTTTCTTCTTTCTTTCTTCTTTCTTTCTTCTTTCTGTCTTCTTTCTTTCTTTCTTCTTTCTTTCTTCTTTCTTACTTTTTTCTTCTTGCTTTCTTTCTTCTTTCTTCCTTCTTTCTTTCTTCTTACGTTCTTCTTTCTTTCTTACTTCTTCCTTACTTCATTCGTAATTCTTTCTTACCTCTTTCTTTCTTCTTTCTTTTTTCTTTCTACTTTCTTTCTTCTTTCTTTCTTTCTTCTTTCTTTCTTCTTTCTTTCTTCTTTCTTTCTCCTTTCTTTCTTCTTTCTTTCTTTCTTCATTCTTTATTTCTTCTTTCTTTCTTTCATCTTTCTTTCTTTCTTTCTTCCTTCTTTCTTCTTTCTTTCTTTCTTCTTTCTTTCTTCTTTCTATCTTCTTTCTTTCTTTCTTCATTCTTTCTTCTTTCTTACTTCTTTCTTACTTCTTTCTAACTTCTTTCCTTCTTCTTTCTTCTTTCTTTCTTCTTTCTTTCTTCTTTCCTTCTTTCTACTTTCTTCTTTCTTTCTTCTTTCTTTCTTCTTTCTTACTTCTTTCTTTCTTCATTCTTTCTTCTATTTTTCTTCTTTCTTTCTTCTTTCATTCTTCTTTCTTTCTTTATTCTTTCTTTCTTCTTTCTTTCTTTCTTCTGTCCTCTTCCTTTCTTCTTTCTTTCTTCCTTCTTTCTTCTTTCTTTCTTCTTCTTTTTTTCTTTCTTCTTTCTTTCTTTCTTTCTTCTCTCTTTCTTCTTTCTTTCTTTCTTCTTTCTTCTATCTTTCTTCTTTCTTATTTTTTACTTCTTTCTTCTATCTTACTTCTTATTTCTTCTTTCTTTCTTCTTTCTTTCTTCTTTCTTTCTTCTTTCTTCTTTCTTTCTTCTTTCTTTCTTTCTTCTTTCTTTCTTTCTTCTTTCTTCCTTTCATCTTTCTTTCTTCTTTCTTTCTTCTTTCTTTCTTCTTTCTTACTACTTTCTTACGACTTTCTTTCTTCTTTCTTTCTTCTTTCTTTCTTTCTTCTTTCTTTCTTTCTTCTTTCTTTCTTTTTTCTTTCTTTCTTCTTTCTTTCTTCTTTCTTTCTTTCTTCTTTCTTTCCTTTTTCTTTCTTTCTTCTTTTTTCTTTCTTTCTTCTTTCTTTCTTCTTTCTTACTTCTTTCTTACTTCTTTCTTACTTCTTTCTTACTTCTATCTTACTTCTTCCTCTCTTTATTCTTTCTTTCTTCTTTCTTTCTTCTTTCTTTCTTTTTTCTTTCTTCTTTCTTTCTTTCTTCTTTCTTTCTTCTTTCTTTCTTCTTGCTTTCTTTCTTCTTTCTTCCTTCTTTCTTTCTTCTTACGTTCTTCTTTCTTTCTTACTTCTTCCTTACTTCATTCGTAATTCTTTCTTACCTCTTTCTTTCTTCTTTCTTTTTTCTTTATTCTTTCTTTCTTCTTTCTTTCTTCTTTCTTTCTTCTTTCTTTCTCCTTTCTTTCTTCTTTCTTTCTTTCTTCATTCTTTATTTCTTCTTTCTTTCTTTCATCTTTCTTTCTTTCTTTCTTCCTTCTTTCTTCTTTCTTTCTTTCTTCTTTCTTCTTTCTTCTTTCTTCTTTCTTCTTTTTTCTTTTTTCTTTCTTTCTTCTTTCTTTCTTCTTTCTTTCTTCTTTCTTTCTTCTTTCTTTCTTCTTTCTTTCTTCCTTCTTTCTTTCCTTCTTCTTTCTTTCTTCTTTCTTTCTTCTTTCTTAGTTCTTTCTTTCTTTCTTCTTTCTTTCTTCTTTCTTTTTTCTTTCTTTTTTCTTTCTTACTTCTTTCTTTCTTCTTTCTTTCTTCTATCTTTCTTCTTTCTTTCTTCTTTCTTTCTTCTTTCTTACTTCTTTCTTACTACTTTCTTATGACTTTCTTTCTTCTTTCTTTCTTCTTTCTTTCTTTATTCTTTCTTTCCTTTTTCTTTCTTTCTTCTTTTTTCTTTCTTTCTACTTTCTTTCTTCTTTCTTACTTCTTTCTTAATTCTATCTTACTTCTTCCTCTCTTTCTTCTTTCTTTCTTCTTTCTTTCTTCTTTCTTTCTTCTTTCTTTCTTCTTTCTTTCTTTCTTCTTCCTTTCTTTCTTCTTTCTTTCTTTCTTCTTTAATTCTTCTTTCTTTCTTCTTTCTTTCTATCTTCTTTCTTCTTTCTTTCTTCTTTCTTTCTTCTTTCTTACTTCTTTCGTCTTTCTTTCTTTCTTCTTTCTTCCTTCTTTCTTTCTTCTTACGTTCTTCTTTCTTTCTTACTTCTTTCTTACTTCATTCGTAATTCTTTCTTACTTCTTTCTTTCTTCTTTCTTTCTTCTTTCTTTCTTTCTTTCTTCCTTCTTTCTTCTTTCTTTCTTTCTTCTTTCTTTCTTCTTTCTTTCTTCTTTCTTTCTTCTTTCTCTCTTTCTTCTTACTTCTTTCTTACTCCTTTGTTATTCTTTCCTTCTTCTTTCTTCTTTCTTTCTTTCTTCTCTCATTCTTTCTTCTTTCTTCTTTCTTTCTTTTTTCTTTCTTCTTTCTTTCTTTCTTCTTTCTTCTTTCTTCTTTCTTCTTTCTTCTTTCTTTCTTCTTTCTTTCTTCTTTCTTTCTTCTTTCTTACTTCTTACTTCTTTCTTACTTCTTTCTTTCTTCTTTCTTTCTTCTTTCTTTCTTCTTTCTCTCTTTCTTCTTTCTTTCTTTCTTCTTTCTTTCTTTTTTCTTTCTTTCTTCTTTCTTTCTTCTTTCTTTCTTTCTTCTTTCTTTGCTTCTTCTTTCTTTCTTCTTTCTTTCTTCTCTCTTTCTTCTTTCTCTCTTTCTTCTTTCTTTCTTCTTTCTTCTTTCTTTCTTTTTTCTTTCTTTCTTCTTTCTTTCTTCTTTCTTTCTTTCTTCTTTCTTCTTTCTTTCTTCTTTCTTTCTTCTTTCTTTCTTTCTTCTTTCTTCCATCTTTCTTCTTTCTTTCTTCTTTCTTACTTCTTTCTTACTTCTTTCTTACTTCTATCTTACTTCTTCCTTTCTTCTTTATTTCTTCTTTCTTTCTTCTTTCTTCTTTCTTTCTTCTTTCTTTCTTCTTTCTTTCCTTCTTCTTTCTTTCTTTCTTCTTTCTTTCTTATTTCTTTCTTATTTCTTTCTTCTTTCTTACTACTTTCTTACTTCTTTCTTTCTTCTTTCTTTCTTTTTTCTTTCTTTCTTCTTCCTTTCTTCTTTCTTTCTTCTTTCTTTCCTTTTTCTTTCTTTCTTCTTTTTTCTTTCTTTCTTTCTTCTTTCTTTCTTCTTTCTTACTTCTTTCTTACTTCTTTCTTACTTCTATCTTACTTCTTCCTCTCTTTCTTCTTTCTATCTTCTTTCTTTCTTCTTTCTTTCTTTTTTCTTTCTTCTTTCTTTATTTCTTCTTTCTTTCTTCTTTCTCTCTTTCTTCTTTCTTTCTTCTTTCTTTCTTCTTTCTTACTTCTTTCTTCTTGCTTTCTTTCTTCCTTCTTTCTTTCTTCTTACGTTCTTCTTTCTTTCTTACTTCTTCCTTACTTCATTCGTAATTCTTTCTTTCTTCTTTCTTTCTTCTTTCTTTCTTCTTTCTTTCTCCTTTCTTTCTTCTTTCTTTCTTTCTTCATTCTTTATTTCTTCTTTCTTTCTTTCATCTTGCTTTCTTTCTTTCTTCCTTCTTTCTTCTTTCTTTCTTTCTTCTTTCTTTCTTCTTTCTTTCTTCTTTCTTTCTTCTTTCTTTCTTCTTTCCTTCTTTCTTCATTCTTTCTTCTTTCTTACTTCTTTCTTACTTCTTTCTTACTTCTTTCCTTCTTCTTTCTTCTTTCTTTCTTCTTTCTTTCTTTCTTTCTTCTTTCTTCTTTCTTTCTTCTTTCTTACTTCTTTCTTACTTCTTTCTTACTCCTTTCTTTCTTCTTTTTTCTTCTTTCTTTCTTCTTTCCTTCTTACTTCTTTCTTTCCTTCTTCTTTCTTTCTTCTTTTTTCTTCTTTCTTTCTTCTTTCTTAGTTCTTTCTTTCTTTCTTCTTTCTTTCTTCTTTCTTTTTTCTTTCTTTTTTCTTTCTTTCTTCTTTCTTTCTTCTATCTTTCTTCTTTCTTTCTTCTTTCTTTCTTCTTTCTTACTTCTTTCTTACTACTTTCTTATGACTTTCTTTCTTCTTTCTTTCTTCTTTCTTTCTTTATTCTTTCTTTCCTTTTTCTTTCTTTCTTCTTTTTTCTTTCTTTCTACTTTCTTTCTTCTTTCTTACTTCTTTCTTAATTCTATCTTACTTCTTCCTCTCTTTCTTCTTTCTTTCTTCTTTCTTTCTTCTTTCTTTCTTCTTTCTTTCTTCTTTCTTTCTTTCTTCTTCCTTTCTTTCTTCTTTCGTTCTTTCTTTCTTCTTTCTTTCTTCTTTCTTTCTTCTTTCTTTCTTTCTTCTTTCTTTCTTTCTTCTTTCTTTCTTTCTTCTTTAATTCTTCTTTCTTTCTTCTTTCTTTCTTTCTTCTTTCTTCTTTCTTTCTTCTTTCTTTCTTCTTTCTTACTTCTTTCGTCTTTCTTTCTTTCTTCTTTCTTTCTTCTTTCTTTCTCCTTTCTTTCTTCTTTCTTTCTTTCTTCATTCTTTATTTCTTCCTTCTTTATTTCATTTTTCTTTCTTTCTTTCTTCCTCATTTCTTCTTTCTTTCTTTCTTCTTTCTTTGTTCTTTCTTTCTTCTTTCTTTCTTCTTTCTTTCTTCTTTCTTTCTTTCTTCTTTCTTTCTTTCTTCTTTCTTTCTTCTTTTCTCTACTTTCTTTCTTCTTTCTTACTACTTTCTTACGACTTTTTTCTTCTTTCTTTCTTTCTTCTATCTTTCTTTCTTCTTTCTTTCTTTCTTCTTTCTTTCTTTTTTCTTTCTTTCTTCTTTCTTTCTTCTTTCTTTCTTTCTTCTTTCTTTCCTTCTTCTTTCTTTCTACTTTCTTTCTTCTTTCTTTCTTTCTTCTTTCTTTCTTCTTTCTTTCTTCTTTCTTTCTTTCTTCTTTCTTTCTTCTTTCCTTCTTCTTTCTTTCTTTCTTCATTATTTCTTCTTTCTTTCTTACTTCTTTCTTACTTCTTTCCTTCTTCTTTCTTACTTCTTTCCTTTTCTTTCTTCTTTCTTTCTTTCTTCTTTCTTTCTTTCTACTTTCTTTCTTCTTTTTTTCTTCTTTCTTTCTTTTTTCATTCTTTCTTCTTTCTTACTTCTTTCTTTCTTCTTTCTTTCTTCTATCTTACTTCTTTCTTACTTCTTTCTTACTTCTTTCTTTCTTCTTTCTTTCTTCTTTCTTTCTTCTTTCTTTCTTTCTTCTTTCTTTGCTTCTTCTTTCTTTCTTCTTTCTTTCTTCATTCTTCCTTCTTTCTCTCTTTCTTCTTTCTTTCTTCTTTCTTCTTTATTTCTTTTTTCTTTCTTTCTTCTTCCTTTCTTCTTTCTTTCTTCTTTCTTTCTTCTATCTTTCTTTCTTCTTTATTTCTTCTTTCTTACTTCTTTCTTACTTCTTTCTTACTTCTATCTTCTTCCTTTCTTCTTTCTTTCTTTCTTTCTTCCTTCTTTCTTCTTTCTTTCTTCTTTCTTTCTTCTTTCTGTCTTCTTTCTTTCTTTCTTCTTTCTTTCTTCTTTCTTACTTTTTTCTTCTTGCTTTCTTTCTTCTTTCTTCCTTCTTTCTTTCTTCTTACGTTCTTCTTTCTTTCTTACTTCTTCCTTACTTCATTCGTAATTCTTTCTTACCTCTTTCTTTCTTCTTTCTTTTTTCTTTCTACTTTCTTTCTTCTTTCTTTCTTTCTTCATTCTTTATTTCTTCTTTCTTTCTTTCATCTTTCTTTCTTTCTTTCTTCCTTCTTTCTTCTTTCTTTCTTTCTTCTTTCTTTCTTCTTTCTATCTTCTTTCTTTCTTTCTTCATTCTTTCTTCTTTCTTACTTCTTTCTTACTTCTTTCTAACTTCTTTCCTTCTTCTTTCTTCTTTCTTTCTTCTTTCTTCTTTCTTTCTTATTCATTTTTTCTTTCTTCTTCCTTTCTTTCTTTCTTCTTTCTTTCTTCTATCTTTCTTTCTTCTTTATTTCTTCTTTCTTACTTCTTTCTTACTTCTTTCTTACTTCTATCTTCTTCCTTTCTTCTTTCTTTCTTTCTTTCTTCCTTCTTTCTTCTTTCTTTCTTCTTTCTTTCTTCTTTCTGTCTTCTTTCTTTCTTTCTTCTTTCTTTCTTCTTTCTTACTTTTTTCTTCTTGCTTTCTTTCTTCTTTCTTCCTTCTTTCTTTCTTCTTACGTTCTTCTTTCTTTCTTACTTCTTCCTTACTTCATTCGTAATTCTTTCTTACCTCTTTCTTTCTTCTTTCTTCTTTCTTTCTCCTTTCTTTCTTCTTTCTTTCTTTCTTCATTCTTTATTTCTTCTTTCTTTCTTTCATCTTTCTTTCTTTCTTTCTTCCTTCTTTCTTCTTTCTTTCTTTCTTCTTTCTTTCTTCTTTCTATCTTCTTTCTTTCTTTCTTCATTCTTTCTTCTTTCTTACTTCTTTCTTACTTCTTTCTAACTTCTTTCCTTCTTCTTTCTTCTTTCTTTCTTCTTTCTTTCTTCTTTCCTTCTTTCTACTTTCTTCTTTCTTTCTTCTTTCTTTCTTCTTTCTTACTTCTTTCTTTCTTCATTCTTTCTTCTATTTTTCTTCTTTCTTTCTTCTTTCATTCTTCTTTCTTTCTTTATTCTTTCTTTCTTCTTTCTTTCTTTCTTCTGTCCTCTTCCTTTCTTCTTTCTTTCTTCCTTCTTTCTTCTTTCTTTCTTCTTCTTTTTTTCTTTCTTCTTTCTTTCTTTCTTTCTTCTCTCTTTCTTCTTTCTTTCTTTCTTCTTTCTTCTATCTTTCTTCTTTCTTATTTTTTACTTCTTTCTTCTATCTTACTTCTTATTTCTTCTTTCTTTCTTCTTTCTTTCTTCTTTCTTTCTTCTTTCTTCTTTCTTTCTTCTTTCTTTCTTTCTTCTTTCTTTCTTTCTTCTTTCTTCCTTTCATCTTTCTTTCTTCTTTCTTTCTTCTTTCTTTCTTCTTTCTTACTACTTTCTTACGACTTTCTTTCTTCTTTCTTTCTTCTTTCTTTCTTTCTTCTTTCTTTCTTTCTTCTTTCTTTCTTTTTTCTTTCTTTCTTCTTTCTTTCTTCTTTCTTTCTTCTTTCTTTCCTTTTTTTTCTTTCTTCTTTTTTCTTTCTTTCTTCTTTCTTTCTTCTTTCTTACTTCTTTCTTACTTCTTTCTTACTTCTTTCTTACTTCTATCTTACTTCTTCCTCTCTTTATTCTTTCTTTCTTCTTTCTTTCTTCTTTCTTTCTTTTTTCTTTCTTCTTTCTTTCTTTCTTCTTTCTTTCTTCTTTCTTTCTTCTTGCTTTCTTTCTTCTTTCTTCCTTCTTTCTTTCTTCTTACGTTCTTCTTTCTTTCTTACTTCTTCCTTACTTCATTCGTAATTCTTTCTTACCTCTTTCTTTCTTCTTTCTTTTTTCTTTATTCTTTCTTTCTTCTTTCTTTCTTCTTTCTTTCTTCTTTCTTTCTCCTTTCTTTCTTCTTTCTTTCTTTCTTCATTCTTTATTTCTTCTTTCTTTCTTTCATCTTTCTTTCTTTCTTTCTTCCTTCTTTCTTCCTTTCTTCTTTCTTCTTTCTTCTTTCTTCTTTTTTCTTTTTTCTTTCTTTCTTCTTTCTTTCTTCTTTCTTTCTTCTTTCTTTCTTCCTTCTTTCTTTCCTTCTTCTTTCTTTCTTCTTTCTTTCTTCTTTCTTAGTTCTTTCTTTCTTTCTTCTTTCTTTCTTCTTTCTTTTTTCTTTCTTTTTTCTTTCTTACTTCTTTCTTTCTTCTTTCTTTCTTCTATCTTTCTTCTTTCTTTCTTCTTTCTTTCTTCTTTCTTACTTCTTTCTTACTACTTTCTTATGACTTTCTTTCTTCTTTCTTTCTTCTTTCTTTCTTTATTCTTTCTTTCCTTTTTCTTTCTTTCTTCTTTTTTCTTTCTTTCTACTTTCTTTCTTCTTTCTTACTTCTTTCTTAATTCTATCTTACTTCTTCCTCTCTTTCTTCTTTCTTTCTTCTTTCTTTCTTCTTTCTTTCTTCTTTCTTTCTTCTTTCTTTCTTTCTTCTTCCTTTCTTTCTTCTTTCGTTCTTTCTTCTTTCTTTCTTCTTTCTTTCTTTCTTCTTTCTTTCTTTCTTCTTTCTTTCTTTCTTCTTTAATTCTTCTTTCTTTCTTCTTTCTTTCTTTCTTCTTTCTTCTTTCTTTCTTCTTTCTTTCTTCTTTCTTACTTCTTTCGTCTTTCTTTCTTTCTTCTTTCTTCCTTCTTTCTTTCTTCTTACGTTCTTCTTTCTTTCTTACTTCTTTCTTACTTCATTCGTAATTCTTTCTTACTTCTTTCTTTCTTCTTTCTTTCTTCTTTCTTTCTTTCTTTCTTCCTTCTTTCTTCTTTCTTTCTTTCTTCTTTCTTTCTTCTTTCTTTCTTCTTTCTCTCTTTCTTCTTACTTCTTTCTTACTCCTTTGTTATTCTTTCCTTCTTCTTTCTTCTTTCTTTCTTTCTTCTCTCATTCTTTCTTCTTTCTTCTTTCTTTTTTTTTCTTTCTTCTTTCTTTCTTTCTTCTTTCTTCTTTCTTCTTTCTTCTTTCTTTCTTCTTTCTTTCTTCTTTCTTACTTCTTACTTCTTTCTTACTTCTTTCTTTCTTCTTTCTTTCTTCGTTCTTTCTTCTTTCTCTCTTTCTTCTTTCTTTCTTCTTTCTTCTTTCTTTCTTTTTTCTTTCTTCTTTCTTTCTTCTTTCTTTCTTTCTTCTTTCTTTGCTTCTTCTTTCTTTCTTCTTTCTTTCTTCTTTCTTTCTTCTTTCTCTCTTTCTTCTTTCTTTCTTCTTTCTTCTTTCTTTCTTTTTTCTTTCTTTCTTCTTTCTTTCTTCTTTCTTTCTTTCTTCTTTCTTCTTTCTTTCTTCTTTCTTTCTTCTTTCTTTCTTCTTTCTTTCTTTCTTCTTTCTTCCATCTTTCTTCTTTCTTTCTTCTTTCTTTCCTTCTTCTTTCTTTCTTTCTTCTTTCTTTCTTATTTCTTTCTTATTTCTTTCTTCTTTCTTACTACTTTCTTACTTCTTTCTTTCTTCTTTCTTTCTTTTTTCTTTCTTTCTTCTTCCTTTCTTCTTTCTTTCTTCTTTCTTTCCTTTTTCTTTCTTTCTTCTTTTTTCTTTCTTTCTTCTTTCTTTCTTCTTTCTTACTTCTTTCTTACTTCTTTCTTACTTCTATCTTACTTCTTCCTCTCTTTCTTCTTTCTATCTTCTTTCTTTCTTCTTTCTTTCTTTTTTCTTTCTTCTTTCTTTATTTCTTCTTTCTTTCTTCTTTCTCTCTTTCTTCTTTCTTTCTTCTTTCTTTCTTCTTTCTTACTTCTTTCTTCTTGCTTTCTTTCTTCCTTCTTTCTTTCTTCTTACGTTCTTCTTTCTTTCTTACTTCTTCCTTACTTCATTCGTAATTCTTTCTTTCTTCTTTCTTTCTTCTTTCTTTCTTCTTTCTTTCTTCTTTCTTTCTCCTTTCTTTCTTCTTTCTTTCTTTCTTCATTCTTTATTTCTTCTTTCTTTCTTTCATCTTGCTTTCTTTCTTTCTTCCTTCTTTCTTCTTTCTTTCTTTCTTCTTTCTTTCTTCTTTCTTTCTTCTTTCTTTCTTCTTTCTTTCTTCTTTCCTTCTTTCTTCATTCTTTCTTCTTTCTTACTTCTTTCTTACTTCTTTCTTACTTCTTTCCTTCTTCTTTCTTCTTTCTTTCTTCTTTCTTTCTTTCTTTCTTATTTCTTCTTTCTTTCTTCTTTCTTACTTCTTTCTTACTTCTTTCTTACTCCTTTCTTTCTTCTTTTTTCTTCTTTCTTTCTTCTTTCCTTCTTACTTCTTTCTTTCCTTCTTCTTTCTTTCTTCTTTTTTCTTCTTTCTTTCTTTCCTCTTTCTTTCTTCTTTCTTCTTTCTTTCTTTTTTCTTTCTTTCTTCTTTCTTTCTTCTTTCTTTCTTCTTTCTTTCTTTCTTCTTTCTTTCTTCTTTCTTTCTTTATTCATTCTTTCTTCTTTCTTTCTTACTTCTTTCTTACTTCTTTCCTTCTTCTTTCTTACTTCTTTCATTCTTCTTTCTTCTTTCTTTCTTTCTTCTTTCTTTCTTTCTTCTTTCTTTCTTCTTTCTTCTTTCTTTCTTCTTTCTTTCTTCTTTCTTACTTCTTTCTTACCTCTTTCCTTCTTCTTTCTTCTTTCTTTCTTCCTTCTTTCTTTCTTTCTTCTTTCTTCTTTCTTTATTCTTTCTTTCTTTCTTGTTTCTTACTTCTTTCTTCTTTCTTTCTTTCTTCTTTCTTCCTTCTTTCTTTCTACTTACGTTCTTCTTTCTTTCTTACTTCTTTCTTACTTCATTCGTAATTCTTTCTTACTTCTTTCTTTCTTCTTTCTTTCTTCTTTCTTCATTCATTCTTCTTTCTTTCTTTCTTCTTTCTTTCTTCTTTCTTTCTTCTTTCTTTCTCCTTTCTTTCTTCTTTCTTTCTTTCTTCATTCTTTATTTCTTCTTTCTTTCTTTCATCTTTTTTTCTTTCTTTCTTTCTTCTTTCTTCTTTCTTCTTTCTTCTTTCTTCTTTCTTTCTTCTTTCTTTCTTCTTTCTTTCTTCTTTCTTTCCTTCTTCTTTCTTTCTTCTTTCTGTCTTTCTTCTTTCTTCTTTCTTTCTTTTTTCTTTCTTCTTTCTTTCTTCATTCTTTCTTTCTTCTTTCTTTCCTTCTTCTTTCTTTCTTCTTTCTTTCTTCTTTCTTTCTTTCTTCTTTCTTTCTTCTATTTTCTTCTTTCTTTTTTCTTTCTTTCTTCTTTCTTTCTTCTTTCTTTCTTTCTTCTTTCTTTCTTTCTTCTTTTTTTCCTTCTTCTTTCTTTCTTCTTCTCTCTTCTTTCTTCTTTCTTTCTTCTTTCTTTATTCTTTCTTTCTTTCTTCTTTCTTTCTTCATTCTTTCTTCTTTCTTTCTTTCTTCATTCTTTCTTCTTTCTTTCTTACTTCTTTCTTACTTCTTTCCTTCTTCTTTCTTATTTCTTTCCTTCTTTCTTCTTTCTTTCTTTCTTTCTTTCTTCTTTCTTTCCTTCTTCTTTCTTTCTTCTCTCTTTCTTCTTTCTTTCTTTCTTCATTCTCTCTTCTTTCCGACTTCTTTCTTACTTCTTTCCTTCTTCTTTCTCCTTTCTTTCTTTCTTCTTTCTTTGTTTCTTCTTTCTTCTTTCTTTCTTCTTTCTTCCTTCTTTCTTTCTTCTTACGTTCTTCCTTCTTTCTTACTTCTTTCTTACTTCATTCGTAATTCTTTCTTACTTCTTTATTTCTTCTTTCTTTCTTTTTCTTTTTTCTTTCTTCTTTCTTTCCTCTTTCTTTCTTTCTTCTTTCTTTCTTGTTTCTTTCTTCTTTCTTTCTTCTTTCTTTCTTCTTTCTTTCTTTCTTCTGCCTTTCCTTCTTCTTTCTTTCTTTCTTCTTTCTTTCTTCTTTCTTTCTTCTTTCTTTCTTTCTTCTTTCTTTCTTTCTTCTTTCCTTCTTCTTTCTTTCTTCTTTCTTTCTTTCTTCTTTCTTCTTTCTTTCTTCTTTCTTTCTTCTTTCTTACTTCTTTCTTCTTTCTTTCTTTCTTCTTTCTTCCTTCTTTCTTTCTTCTTACGATCTTCTTTCTTTCTTACTTCTTTCTTACTTCATTCGTAATTCTTTCTTACTTCTTTCTTTCTTCTTTATTTCTTCTTTCTTTCTTCTTTCCTTTTTCTTTCTTCTTTATTTCTTCTTTCTTTCTTTCTTCTTTCTTTCTTCTTTCTTTCTTCTTTCTTTCTTTCTTCATTCTTTCTTCTTTCTTACTTCTTTCCTTCTTCTTTCTTCTTTCTTCCTTCTTTCATTCTTTCTTCTTTCTTTCATCTTTCTTTCTTTCTTCTTTCTTTCTTCTTTCTTACTTCTTTCTTTCTTCTTTCTTACTTCTATCTTACTTCTTCCTTTCTTTCTTCTTTCTTTATTCTTCCTTTCTTCTTTCTTTCTTATTTCTTTCTTCTTTCTTTCTTCTTTCTTTCTTTCTTCTTCCTTTCTTTCTTTCTTCTTGCTTTCTTTGTTTTAGTTCTTTCTTCTTTCTTTCTTTCTTCTTTCTTCTTTCTTTCTTCTTTCTTTCTTACTTCTTTCTTTCTTCTTCTTCTTTCTTTCTTCTTTCTTTCTTCTTTCTTCTTTCTTCTTTCTTCTTTCTTCTTTCTTCTTTCTTTCTTCTTTCTTACTTCTTTCTTCTTTCTTTCTTTCTTCTTTCTTCGTTCTTTCTTTCTTCTTACGTTGTTCTTTCTTTCTTACTTCTTTCTTCTTTCTTTCTTTCTTCTTTCTTTCTTTCTTCTTTCTTTCTTCTTTCTTTTACCTTTCTTTCTTCTTTCTTTCTTTCTTCATTCTTTATTTCTTCTTTCTTTCTTTCTTCTTTCTTTCTTTCTTCCTTCTTTCTTCTTTCTTTCTTTCTTATTTCTTTCTTCTTTCTTTCTTCTTCCTTTCTTTCTTCATTCTTTCTCCTGTCTTACTTCTTTCTTTCTTCTTTCATTATTCTTTCTTTCTTCTTTCTTTCTCCTTTCTCTCTCCTTTCTTTATTCTTTCTTTCTTTCTTCCAGCTAATTTCTTTCTTCTTCTTTCTTCTTTCTTCTTTCTTACTTCTTTCTTACTTTTTTCTTTATTCTTTCTTTCTTCTTTCTTTCTTTCTTTCTTCCTGCTTTCTTCTTTCTTTCTTTCTTATGTCTTTCTTCTTTCTTTCTTCTTTCTTTCTTTCTTCATTCTTTCTCCTGTCTTACTTCTTTCTTTCTTCTTTCATTCTTCTTTCTTTCTTCTTTCTTTCTCCTTTCTGTCTCCTTTCTTTATTTTTTCTTTCTTTCTTCTTTCTAATTTCTTTCTTCTTCTTTCTTGTTTCTTCTTTCTTCTTTCTTCTTTCTTCTTTCTTCTTTCTTCTTTCTTCTTTCTTCTTTCTTACTTCTTTCTTACTTTCTTTTTTCTTTCTTCTTTCTTCTTTCTTTCTTCTTTCTTTCTTTCTTCTTTCTTTCTTCTTTCCTTCTTTCTTCTTTCTTTCTTTCTTTCTTCTTTCTTCTTTCTTTCTTCTTTCTTTCTTCTTTCTTACTTCTTTCTTACTTCTTTCTTACTTCTATCCTACTTCTCCCTTTCTTTCTTCTTTCTTTCTTCTTTCTTTCTTCTATCTTTCTTCTTTCTTTCTTTCTTCTTTCTTTCTTTCTTCTTTCTTTCTTTCTCTCTTCTTTCTTCTTTCTTTCTTCTTTCTTTATTCTTTCTTCTTTCTTTCTTACTTCTTTCTTTCTTCCTTCTTTCTTTCTTCTATCCTTTCTTCTTTCTTCTTTCTTTCTTCTTTCTTACTTCTTTCTTTCTTCTTTCTTTCTTACTTCTTTCTTTCTTACTTCTTTCTTTCTTCTTTCTTTTTTTCTTCTTTCTTTCTTTCTTTCTTCTTCTTTCTTTCTTTCTTCTTTCTTTCTTTCTTCTTTCTTTGTTCTTTATTTCTTCTTTCTTCATTCTTTCTTTCTTCTTACGTTCTTCTTTCTTTCTTACTTCTTTCTTACTTCTTTCTTAATTCTTTCTTAATTCTTTCTTTCTTCTTTCTTTCTTGTTTGTTTTTTCTTTCTTTCTTCTTTCTTTCTTCTTTCTTTCTTCTTTCTTTCTTCTTTCTTTCTTTCTTCATTCTTTCTTCGTTCTTACTTCTTTCTTACTTCTTTCCTTCTTCCTACTTCTTTCTTTCTTTCTTCTTTCTTTCTTTCTTCTTTCTTTCTTCTTTCTTTCTTACTTCTTTCTTACTTCTGTCTTTCTTCTTCCTTTCTTTCTTCTGCCTTTCTTTCTTCTTTCTTTATTTCTTTCTTCCTTCTTTCTTCTTTCTTTCTTTCTTCTTTCTTCTTTCTTTCTTCTTTCTTTATCTCTTCTTTCTTTCTTCTTTCTTTCTTTCTTCCTTCTATCTTCCTTCTTTCTTCTTCATTCTTTCTTTCTTCTTTCTTTCTTTCTTCTTTCTTTCTTCTTTCTTTCTTCTTTCTTTCTTCTTTTTTTCTTCTTTCATTCTTTTCTTTCTTTCTTATTTCAATCTTTTCTTTCTTTCTTCTTTCTTTCTTCTTTCTTTCTTCTTTCTTTCTTCTTTCTTTCTTTGTTCTTTCTTTTTTCTTTCTTTCTTCTTTCTTTCTTCTTTCTTTCTTACTTGTTTCTTAATTCTTTCTTATTTCTTTCTTATTTCTTTCTTCTTTCTTTCTTTCTTCTTTCTATCTTCTTTCTTTCTTTCTTCTTTCTTTCTTCTTTCTTTCTGACTTCTTTCTTTCTTCTTTCCTTCTTCTTTCTTTCTTTCTTCTTTTTTCTTTCTTTCTTCTTTCCTTCTTCTTTATTACTTCTTTCTTACTTCCTTCTTACTTCTATCTTACTTCTTTCTTTCTTTCTTCTTTCTTTCTCATTTCTTTCTTCCTTGTTTCTTCTTTCTTACTTTGTTCTTTCATTCTTTCTTCTTTCTTTTTTTCTTCTTTCTTTCTTATTTCTTTCTTCTTTCTTTCTTTGCTCTTTCTTCTTTCGTTTTTTCTTCTTTATTTCTTTCTTCTTTCTTTCTTCTTTTTTACTTCTTTCTTTCTTCTTAGTTTCTTCTTTCTTTCTTACTTCTTGCTTTCTTCTTTCTTTCTTCTTTCTTTCTTTCTTCATTCTTTCTTCTTTCTTACTTGTTTCTTACTTCTTTCTTACCTCTTTCCTTCTATCTTTCTTCTTTCTTTCTTACTTCTATCTTACTTCTTTCTTTTTCTTTCTTTCCTTCTTTCCTCTTTCTTACTTTCTTCTTTCTTTCTTTCTTCTGCCTTTCTTACTTCTTTCTTTCTGCCTTCTTTCTTCTTACTTTCTTTCTTCTTTCTTTCTTCTTTCATTCTTCTTTGTATTTTTCTTCTTTATTTCTTCTTTCTTTCTTTTCTTTCTTCTTTCTTCTTTCTTTCTTTCTTCTTTCTTTCTTCTTTCTTTCTGCTTTCTTTATTCTTTCTTTCTTCTTTCTTTCTTTCTTCTGCCTTTCTCTCTTCTTTCTTTCTTCTTTCTTTCTTCTTTCTTTCTTCTTTCTTTCCTATTTCTTTCTTCTTTCGTTCTTCCTTCTTCGTCATTCTTTCTTTCTTTCTTCTTTGTTTCTTTCTTCTTTCTTTCTTTTTTCATTCTTCTTTCTTTCTTCTTTCATTCTTTCTTGTTTCTTTCTTTCTTCTTTCTTTCTTTCTTCCTTCTTTCTTCTTTCTTTCCGTCTTCTTTCTTCTTTCTTTCTTTCTTTCTTCTTTCATTCTTTCTTCTTTATTTTTTCTTCTTTATTTCTTTCTTCTTCCTTTCTTTCTTCTTTCTTCTTTCTTCCTTCTCTCTTTCTTCTTTCTTTCTTCTACCTTTCTTACTTCTTTCTTACTTCTTTCTTACTTTATTTCTTTCTTCTTTCTTTCTTTCTACTTTTTTCTTTCTTTCTTTTTTCTTTCGTTCTTCTTTCTTTCTTATTTCCTTCTTTCTTCTTTCTTTCTTTCTTCTTCTTTCTTCTTTCTTACTTCTTTCTTACTTCATTCTTTCTTTCTTCTTTCTTCATTCTTTCTTCTTTCTTTCTTCTTTCTTTGCTTCTTCCTTCTTTCTTTCTTTCTTTCTTCTTTCTTTCTTCTTTCTTCTTTCTTTCTTTTTTCTTTCTTTCTTCTTTCTTTCTTCTTTCTTTCTTCTTTCTTTCTTTCTTCTTTCTTTCTTCTTTCTTTCTTCTTTCTTTGTTTCTTCATTCTTTCTTCTTTCTTCTTTCTTTCTTCTTTCTTTCTTCTTTCTTACTTCCTTCTTACTTCTTTCCTTCTTCTTTCTTCTTTCTTTCTTCTTTCTTTCTTTCTTCTTTCTTATTTCTTTATTCTTTCTTTCTTTCTGCTTTCTTCTTTTCTTTCTTCTTTCTTACTTCTTTCTTTCTTCTTTCTTTCTTCTTTCTTTCTTCTTTCTTTCTCCTTTCTTTCTTCTTTCTTTCTTTCTTCATTCTTTATATCTTCTTTCTTTCTTTCATCTTTTTTTCTTTCTTTCTTTCTTCTTTCTTCTTTCTTCTTTCTTTCTTTCTTCTTTCTTTCTTCTTTCTTTCTTCTTTCTTTCTTTCTTCATTCTTTCTTTTTTCTTACTTCTTTCTTACTTCTTTCTTACTTCTTTCCTTCTTCTTTCTTCTTTCTTTCTTCTTTCTGTCTTTCTTCTTTCTTCTTTCTTTCTTTTTTCTTTCTTCTTTCTTTCTTCTTTCTTTCTTTCTTCTTTCTTTCCTTCTTCTTTCTTTCTTCTTTCTTTCTTCTTTCTTTTTTCTTTCTTTCTTTCTTCTTTCTTTCTTCTTTCTTCTTTCTTTCTTACTTCTTTCTTTCTTTCTTCTTTCTTTCTTCTATCCTTTCTTCTTTCTTTCTTTCTTTCTTCTTCTTTCTTTCTTTCTTCTTTCTTTCTTCTTTCTATGTTCTTTATTTCTTCTTTCTTCATTCTTTCTTTCTTCTTACGTTCTTCTTTCTTTCGTACTTCTTTCTTACTTCTTTCTTAATTCTTTCTTAATTCTTTCTTTCTTCTTTCTTTCTTCTTTGTTTTTTCTTTCTTACTTTGTTCTTTCATTCTTTCTTCTTTCTTTCTTTCTTCTTTCTTTCTTATTTCTTTCTTCTTTCTTGCTTTGTTCTTTCTTCTTTCTTTCTTTTTTCTTTCTTACTTCTTTCTAACTTATTTCTTAATTCTTTCTTACTTCTTTTTTTCTTCTTTCTTTCTTCTTTCTTTCTTCTTTCGTTCTTTCTTCTTTATTTCTTTCTTCTTTCTTTCTTCTTTTTTACTTCTTTCTTTCTTCTTAGTTTCTTCTTTCTTTCTTACTTCTTGCTTTCTTCTTTATTTCTTCTTTCTTTCTTTCTTCATTCTTTCTTCTTTCTTACTTGTTTCTTACTTCTTTCTTACTTCTTTCCTGCTATCTTTCTTCTTTCTTTCTTACTTCTCTCTTACTTCTTTCTTTTTCTTTCTTTCTTTCTTTCCTCTTTCTTACTTTCTTCTTTCTTTCTTTCTTCTGCCTTTCTTACTTCTTTCTTTCTGCCTTCTTTCTTCTTACTTTCCTTCTTCTTTCTTTATTCTTTCATTCTTCTTTCTATTTTTCTTCTTTATTTCTTCTTTCTTTCTTTTCTTTCTTCTTTCTTCTTTCTTTCTTTCTTCTTTCTTTCTTCTTTCTTTCTGCTTTCTTTATTCTTTCTTTCTTTCTTCTGCCTTTCTCTCTTCTTTCTTTCTTCTTTCTTTCTTCTTTCTTTCTTATTTCTTTCTTCTTTCTTTCTTCCTTCTTCGTCATTCTTTCTTTCTTTCTTCTTTGTTTCTTTCTTCTTTCTTTCTTTTTTCATTCTTCTTTCTTTCTTCTTTCATTCTTTCTTGTTTCTTTCTTTCTGCTTTCTTCTTTCTTTCTTCTTTCTTTCTTCTTTCTTACTTCTTTCTTTCTTCATTCTTTCTTCTATCTTTCTACTTTCTTTCTTCTTTCTTACTTCTTTCTTACTTCTATCATACTTCTTCCATTCTTTCTTCTTTCTTTCATCTTTCTTTCTTCCTTCTTTCTTCTTCCTTTCTTTCTTCTTTCTTTCTTTCTTCTTTCTTTCTTCTTTCTTTCTTCTTTCTTTCTTTCTTCTTTCTTTCTTTCTTCTTCCTTTCTTTCTTCTTTTTTTTTCTTTCTTCTTTCTTTCTTCTTCCTTTCTTCTTTCTTTCTTTCTTCTTTCTTCTATCTTTCTTTCTTCTTTCTTTCTTCTTTCTTTCTTCATTCTTTCTTTCTACTTTCTTCTTTCTTTATTCTTTCTTTTTTCTTTCTTACTTCTTTCTTCCTTCTTTCTTTCTTTCTTCTTTCTTTCTTTCTTCTTTCTTTCTTTCTTCTTTCTTTCTTCTTTCTTTCTTCTTTCTTTCTTCTTTCTTTCTTTCTTCATTCTTTATTTCTTCTTTCTTTCTTTCTTCTTTCTTTCTTTCTTCCTTCTTTCTTCTTTCTTTCTTATTTCTTTCTACTTTCTTTCTTCTTCCTTTCTTTCTTCATTCTTTCTCCTGTCTTACTTCTTTCTTTCTTCTTTCATTCTTCTTTATTTCTTCTTTCTTTCTCCTTTCTGTCTCCTTTCTTTATTCTTTCTTTCTTTCTTCTTTCTAATTTCTTTCTTCTTCTTTCTTCTTTCTTCTTTCTTCTTTCTTACTTTTTTCTTTCTTCTTTCTTTATTCTTTCTTTCTTTCTTCTTTCTTTCTTTCTTCTTTCCTTCTTTCTTCTTTCTTTCTTTCTTCTTTCTTCTTTCTTTCTTCTTTCTTTCTTCTTTCTTTCTTCTTTCTTAGTTCTTTCTTACTTCTTTCTTACTTCTATCCTACTTCTCCCTTTCTTTCTTCTTTCTTTCTTTCTTCCTTCTATCTTCCTTCTTTCTTCTTCATTCTTTCTTTCTTCTTTCTTTCTTTCTTCTTTCTTTCTTTCTTCTTTCATCCTTCTTTCTTTCTTCTTTGTTTCTTCTTTCTTTCTTCTTTCTTTATTCTTTCTTTCTTCTTTCTTTCCTCTTTCATTCTTCTCTTTCTTTCTTATTTCAATCTTTTCTTTCTTTCTTCTTTCTTTCTTCTTTCTTTCTTTGTTCTTTCTTTCTTCTTTCTTTCTTTCTTCTTTCTTTCTTTATTCTTGCTTTCTTCTTTCTATATCTCTTCTTTCTTTCTTTCTTCTTTCTTCTCTCTTTCTTCTTTCTTTCTTCTTTCTTACTTCTTTCTTTCTTCTTTCTTCTTTCTTCTTTCTTTCTTCTTTCCTTCTTTCTTTCTTTCTTCTTTTTTCTTTCTTCCTTCTTTCCTTCTTCTTTATTACTTCTTTCTTACTTCCTTCTTACTTCTTTTTTCCTTCTTCTTTCTTTCTTCTTTCTTCTTACTTCTTTCTTTCTTTCTTCTTTCTTTCTCTTTTCTTTCTTCTTTGTTTCTTCTTTCTTACTTTGTTCTTTCATTCTTTCTTCTTTCTTTCTTTCTTCTTTCTTTCTTATTTCTTTCTTCTTTCTTTCTTTGTTCTTTCTTCTTTCTTTCTTCTTTCTTTCTTACTTCTTTCTAACTTATTTCTTAATTCTTTCTTACTTCTTTTTTTCTTCTTTCTTTCTTCTTTCTTTCTTCTTTCTTTCTTCTTTCGTTCTTTCTTCTTTATTTCTTTCTTCTTTCTTTCTTCTTTTTTACTTCTTTCTTTCTTCTTACTTTCTTCTTTCTTTCTTACTTCTTGCTTTCTTCTTTCTTTCTTCTTTCTTTCTTTCTTCATTCTTTCTTCTTTCTTACTTGTTTCTTACTTCTTTCTTACTTCTTTCCTTCTATCTTTCTTCTTTCTTTCTTACTTCTCTCTTACTTCTTTCTTTTTCTTTCTTTCTTTCTTTCCTCTTTCTTACTTTCTTCTTTCTTTCTTTCTTCTGCCTTTCTTACTTCTTTATTTCTGCCTTCTTTCTCCTTACTTTCTTTCTTCTTTCTTTCTTCTTTCATACTTCTTTCTATTTTTCTTCTTTATTTCTTCTTTCTTTCTACTCTTTCTTCTTTCTTTCTTCTTTCTTTCTTTCTTCTTTCTTTCTTCTTTCTTTCTGCTTTCTTTATTCTTTCTTTCTTCTTTCTTTCTTTCTTCTGCCTTTCTCTCTTCTTTCTTTCTTCTTTCTTTCTTCTTTATTTCCTGTTTCTTTCTTCTTTCTTTCTTCCTTCTTCGTCATTCTTTCTTTCTTTCTTCTTTGTTTCTTTCTTCTTTCTTTCTTTTTTCATTCTTCTTTCTTTCTTCTTTCTTCTTTCATTCTTTCTTGTTTCTTTCTTTCTTCTTTCTTTCTTTCTTCCTTCTTTCTTCTTTCTTTCTGTCTTCTTTCTTTCTTCTTTCTTTCTTCTTTCATTCTTTCTTCTTTATTTCTTTCTTCTTTCTTTCTTTCTTCTTTCTTTCTTTCTTCTTTCTTCTTTCTTCTTTCTTCCTTCTCTCTTTCTTCTTTCTCTCTTCTACCTTTCTTACTTCTTTCTTACTTCTTTCTTACTTTATTTCTTTCTTCTTTCTTCTTTCTTCTTTCTACTTTTTCCTTCTTTCTTCTTTCTTTCTTCTTTCTTTCGTTCTTCTTTCTTTCTTATTTCCTTCTTTCTTCTTTCTTTTTCTTCTTCTTTCTTCTTTCTTAATTCTTTCTTACTTCATTCTTTCTTTCTTCTTTCTTCATTCTTTCTTCTTTCTTTCATATTTCTTTGCTTCTTTCTTCTTTCTTTCTTTCTTTCTTTCTTTCTACTTTCTTTCTTCTTTCTTCTTTCTTTCTTTCTTCTTTCTTTCTTCTTGCTTTCTTTCTTATTTCTTTCTTCTTTCTTTCTTTCTTCCTTCTTTCTTCTTTCTTTCTTCATTCTTTCTTTCTTCTTTCTTTCTTCTTTGTTTCTTCATTCTTTCTTTCTTCTTTCTTTCTTTATTCCTGCTTTCTTTCATTCTTATTTCTTTCTTTCTTCTTTCTTTCTTCATTCTTTCTTCTTTCTTTCTTCTTTCTTTCTTCTTTCTTCTTTCTATCTTCTTGCTTTCTTCTTACTCACTTCTTTCTTACTTCTTTCTTACTTCTTTCCTTCTTCTTTCTTCTTTCTTTCTTCTCTCTTTCTTTCTTCTGTCTTTCTTCTTTCTTTCTTACTTCTTTCTTACTTCTTTCTTTCTTCTTTCTTTCTTTCTTTCCTCTTTCTTTCTTTCTTCTTTCTTTCTTTCTTCTGCCTTTCTTACTTCTTTCTTTCTGCTTTCTTTCTTCTTACTTTCTTTCTTCTTTCTTTCTTCTTTCATTCTTCTTTATTTTTTCTTCTTTCTTTCTTCTTTCTTTCGTTCTTTTCTTTCTTCTGTCTTTCTTCTTTGTTTCTTTCTTCTTTCTTTATTCTTTCTTTCTGCATTCTTTGTTCTTTCTTTCTTCTTTCTTTCTTCTTTCTTTCTTCTTTCTTTCTTCTTTCTTTCTTCCTTATTCGTCCTTCTTTCCTTCTTTCTTCTTTGTTTCTTTCTTCTTTCTTTCTTCTTTCATTCTTTCTTCTTTCTTTCTCTCTACTTTCTTCTTTCTTTCTTCTTTCTTTCTTCTTTCTTTCTTCTTACTTTCTTTCTTCTTTCTTTCTTCGTTCATTCTTTTCTTTCTTTCCTCTTTCATTCCTTTCTTTCTTTCTTCCTTCTTTCTTCTTTCTTTCTGTCTTCTTTCTTTATTCTTTCTTTCTTCTTTCATTTTTACTTCTTTCTTTCTTTCTTCTTTCTTTCTTCTATCTTTCTTACTTCTTTCTTACTTCTTTCTTACTTCTTTCTTTCTTCTTTCTTCTTCTATCTTCTTTCTTTCTTCTTTCTCACTTCTTTCTCACTTCTTTCTTACTTCTTTCTTACTTCTTTCTTTCTTCTTTCTTTGCTTCTTTCTTCTTTCTTTCTTTCTTTCTTCTTTCTTTCTTCTTTCTTCTTTCTTTCTTTATTCTTTCTTTTTTCTTTCTTTCTTTCTTCTTTCATCTTTCTTTCTTCTTCTTTCTTCTTTCTTACATCTTTCTTACTTCTTTCTTTCTTCTTTCTTTCTTCTTTCTTCTTTCTTTCTTCTTTCTTTCTTTCTTCTTTCTTTCTTCTTGCTTTCTTTCTTAATTCTTTCTTCTTTCTTTCTTTCTTCTTTCTTCTTTCTTTCTTCTTTCTTTCTTTCTTCTTTCTTTCTTCTTTCTTTCTTCTTTCTTTCTTTCTTCTTTCTTTCTTTCTTCTTTCTTTCTTTATTTCTTTCTTCTATCTTTCTTTCTAATTTATTCTTTCTTTCTTCTTTCTTACTTTCTTTCTTTCTTCCTTCTTTCTTCTTTCTTTCTTCATTCTTTCTTCTATCTTTCTGCTTTCTTTCTTCTTTCATTCTTCTTTCTTTCTTTCTTCTTTCTTTCTTCTTTCTTTCTTCTTTCTTTCTTCTTTCTTTCTTTCTTCTTTCTTCTTTCATTCTTCTTTCTTTCTTCTTCCTTTCTTCTTTCTTTCTTTCTTCTTTCTTTCTTTCTTCTTTCTTTCTTCTTTCTTTCTTCTTTCTTTCTTTCTTCTTTAATTCTTTCTTCTTTCTTTCTTTCTTCTTTCTTTCTTCTTTCTTTCTTCTTTCTTTCTTTCTTCATTCTTCTTTCTTCTTTCTTTCTTGTTTCTTCTTTCTACCTTTCTTCTTTCTTTCTTCTTTCTTCCTTCTCTCTTTCTTCTCTCTCTCTTCTTTCTTTCTTCTTTCTTTCTTCTTTCTTTGCTTCTTTCTTCTTTCTTTCTTTCTTTTTTTCTTTCTTCTTTCTTTCTTCTTTCTTCTTTCTTTCTTTCTTATTTCTTTCTTCTTTCTTTCTTCTTTCTTTCTTGTTTCTTTCTTGTTTCTTCTTTCTTTCTTCTTCTTTCTTCTTTCTTACATCTTTCTTACTTCTTTCTTTCTTCTTTCTTTCTTCTTTCTTTATTCTTTCTTTCTTATTTCTTTCTTTCTTCTTTCTTTCTTCTTGCTCTCTTTCCTCCTTACTTCTTTCTTTCTTCTTTCTTTCTTCTTTCTTTCTTTCTTCTTTCTTTCTTTCTTCTTGCTTTCTTTCATTCTTATTTCTTTCTTTCTTCTTTGTTTCATTCTTTCTTCTTTCTTTCTTCTTTCTTTCTTACTTCTTTGTTTCTTCTTTCTTCTTTCTTTCTTCTTTCTTTCTTCTTTATTTCTTCTTTTTTTTCTTCCTTCTTTCTTTCTTTCTTCTTTATTCTTTCTTCTTTCTCTCTTTCTTCTATCTTTCTTCTATCTCTCTTACTTCTTTCTTACTTCTTTTATTCTTCTTTCTTTCTTCTTTCTTTCTTTCTTCTTTCTTTCTTCTTTCTTTCTTTTTTCCTTCTTCTTTCTTTCTTTCTTCTTTCTTTCTTTCTTCTTTCTTTCTTTCTTCTTTCTTTCTTCTTTCTTTCTTCTTTCTTTCTTCTTTCTTTCTTCTTTCATTCTTTCTTTCTTCTTTCTTTCATTCTTTCATTCTTCTTTCTTTCTTTCTTCTTTCTTCTTTCTTCTTTCTTTCTTCTTTCTTCTTTCTTCTTTCTTTCTTCTTTCTTTCTTTCTTCTTTCTTTCTTCTTTCTTTCTTCTCTCTTTCTTCTTTCTTTCTTCATTCTTTCTTCTTTCTTTCTACTTTCTTTCTACTTTCTTCGCTTCTTTCTTCTTTCTTTCTTTCTTTCTTCTTTCTTTATTTCTTCTTTCTTTCTTCTTTCTTTCTTCTCTCTTTCTTCTTTCTTTCTTCTTTCTTTCTTTCTTCTTTCATTCTTTCTTCCTTCTTTCTTTCTTAGTTCTTTCTTTCTTCTTTCTTCTTTCTTTCTTCTTCTTTGTTCTTTCTTACTTATTTCTTACTTCTTTCTTACTTCTTTCTTTCTTATTTCTTTCTTCTTTCTTTGTTCTTACTTTCTTTCTTCTTTCTTCTTCTTTCTTCTTTCTTTCTTCTTTCTTACTTCTTTCTTACTTCTATCTTACTTCTTTCTTTCTTTCCTCTTTCTTTCTTCTTTCTTACTTCTCTCTTTCTTTCTTCTTTCTTCTTTCTATCTTCTTTCTTTCTTCTTTCCTACTTCTTTCTTACTTCATTCTTTCTTCTTTCTTTCTTATTTCTTTCTTTCTTCTTTCTTTCTTTCTTCTTCTTTTTTCTTTCTTCTTTCTTTCTTTCTTCTTTCATCTTTCTTTCTTCTTCTTTCTTCTTTCTTACATCTTTCTTACTTCTTTCTTTCTTCTTTGTTTCTACTTTCTTTCTTCTTTATTTCTTCTTTCTTTCTTTCTTTCTTTATTCTTTCTTCTTGCTTTCTTTCTTATTTCTTTCTTCTTTCTTTCTTTCTTCTTTCTTCTTTCTTTCTTCTTTCTTTCTTACTTCTTTCTTTCTTCTTTCTTTCTTTCTTCTTTCTTTCTTCTTTCTTTCTTAATTCTCGCTTTCTTTCACTCTTATTTCTTTCTTTCTTCTTTGTTTCATTCTTTCTTCTTTCTTTCTTCTTTCTTTCTTCTTTCTTTCTTACTTATTTCTTTCTTCTTTCTTTCTTCTTTCTTTGCTTCTTTCTTCTTTCTTTCTTTCTTTCTTTCTTCTTTCTTTCTTCTTTCTTCTTTCTTTTTTCTTTCTTTCGTCTTTCTTTCTTACTTCTTTCATATTTCTTTCTTTCTTCTTTCTTCTTTCTTTCTTCTTTCTTTCTTACTTCTTTCTTTCTTCTTTCTTTCTTTCTTCTTTCTTTCTTCTTTCTTTCTTAATCCTTGCTTTCTTTCATTCTTATTTCTTTCTTTCTTCTTTGTTTCTTTCTTTCTTCTTTCTTTCTTCTTTCTTTTTTACTTCTTTCTCTCTTCTTTCTTCTTTCTTTCTTCTTTCTTTCTTCTTTTTTTCTTTCTTCTTTCTTTCTTCTTTCTTTCTTCTTTCTTTCTTCTTTCTTACTTCTTTCTTTCTTCTTTCTTACTTCTTTCTTAATTCTGTCTTACTTCTTTCTTACTTCTTTCTTTCTTCTTTCTTTCTTCATTCTTTCTTCTTTCTTTCTTTCTTCTTTCTTTCTTTATGTCTTTCTTCTATCTTTCTTTCTACTTTATTCGTTCTTTCTTCTTTCTTACTTCTTTATTACTTCTTTCTTTCTTCATTCTTTCTTCTATCTTTCTTCTTTCTTTCTTCTTTCTTTCTTCTTTATTTCTTTCTTCTTTCTTTCTTTCTTCTTTCTTTCTTTCTTTCTTCTATCTTCTTCTTTCTTCTTTCTTACTTCTTTCTTACTTCTTTCTTACTTCTAAGTTACTTCTTTCTTTCTTTCTTCTTTCTTTCTTCTTTCCTTCTTTCTTTCTTTCATATTTCTTTTTTCTTCTTGCTTTCTTTCTTTCTTATTTCGTTCTTCTTTCTTTCTCCTTTCTTTCTTCTTTCTTTCTTACTTCTTTCTTTCTTCTTTCTTTCTTTCTTCTTTCTTTCTTTATTCTTGCTTTCATTCCTTCTTATTTCTTTCTTTCTTCTTTGTTTCTTTCTTCTTTCTTTCTTCTTTCTTACTTCTTTCTTTCTTCTTTCTTTCTTCTTTTTTTCTTTCTTCTTTTTTTCTTCTTTCTTTCTTTCTTCTTTCATTCTTTCTTTCTTCTTTCTTTCTTTGTTCTTTCTTGCTTTCTTCTTTCTTGATTTCTTCTTTCTTTCTTTCTTGTTTGTTTCTTCTTTTTTACTTCTTTCCTTATTCTTTATTTCTTCTTTCTTTCTTTCTTTCTTCTTTCTTTCTTCTTTCTTTCTTCTTTCTTTCTTCTTTATTTCTTCATTCTTTCTTTCTTCTTTCTTTCTTTCTTCCTTCTTTCTTCTTTCTTTCTTTCTTCTTTCTGCCTTCTTTCTTTCTTCTTTCTTTATTTCTCCTTTCTTTCTTTTTTCTTTCTTTCTTTCTTCTTTCTTTCCTTCTTCTTTCATTCTTCTTTCTTTCTTCTTTCTTTCTTTCTTCTTTCTTTCTTTCTTCTTTCATTCTTTCTTCTTTCTTTCTTTCTTCTTTCTTTCTTCTTTCTTTCATCTTTCTTTCTTTCTTCTTTCTTTCTTCTTTCTTTCTTCTTTCTTTCTTTCTTCTTTCTTTCTTTCTTTCTTTCTTCTTCTTTCTTCTTTCTTACTTCTTTCTTACATCTTTCTTACTTCTATGTTACTTATTTCTTTCTTTCTTCTTTCCTTCTTTCTTTCTTTCTTCTTTCTTTCTTTCTTCTTGCTTTCTTAATTCTTTCTTTCTTCTTTCTTACTTCTTTCTTCTTTCTTTCTTCTTTTTTCTTTCTTCTTTCTTTCTTCTTTCTTTCTTTCTTCTTTCTTTCTTTCTTCTTGCTTTCTTAATTCTTTCTTTCTTCTTTCTTACTTCTTTCTTCTTTCTTTCTTCTTTTTTCTTTCTTCTTTCTTTCTTCTTTCTTTCTTCTTTCTTCTTTCTCTCTGTCTTCTTTCTTTCTTCTTTCTTTCTTCTTTCTTTCTTCTTTCTTTCTTCTTTCCTTCTTTCTTCTTTCTTTCTTTCTTCTTTCTTTCCTTCTTCTTTCTCTCTTCTTTCTTTCTTCTTTCTTTCTTTCCTCTTTGTTTCTTCTTTCTTTCTTCTTTCTTTCTTCTTTCTTTCTTTCTACTTTCTTCTTTCTTCTTTCTAACTTGTTTCTTTCTTCATTCTTAGTTCTATCTTTCTTCTTTCTTTCTTCTTTCATTCTTGTTTCTTTCTTTCTTCTTTCTTTCTTCTTTCTTCCTTTCTTCTTTTTTTCTTCTTTCTTTCTTATTTCTTTCTTTCTTCTTTCTTTCTTCTTTCTTTCTTATTTCTTTCTTACTTCTTTCTTTCTTCTTTCTTACTTCTTTCTTTCTTCTTTCTTTCTTTTTTCTTTCTTAATTCTTTCTTTCTTCTTTCTTCTTTCTTTCTTTCTTCTTTCTTTCTTCTTTCTTTCCTTCTTCTTTCTTTCTTCTATTCTTTCTTCTTTTTTTCTACTTTCTTTCTTCTTTCTTTCTTCTTTCTTTCTTCTTTCTTACTTCTTTCTTACTTCTTTATTTCTTCTTTCTTTCTTCTTTCTTTCCTCTTTCTTCTTTCTTCTTTCTTCTTTCTTTCTTCTTTCTCCTTTCTTTCTTTCTTCTTTCTTTCTTTCTTCTTCCTTTCTTTCTTCTTTCTTTCTTTCTTTATTTATGTATTTATTTATTTTTTCTTTCTTCTTTCTTTCTTCTTTCTTTCTTCTGTCTTTCTTCTTTCTTTCTTCTTTCTTTCTTCTTTCTTTCTTCTTCTTAGTTCTTTCTTACTTCTTTTTTACTTCTTTCTTACTTCTTTCTTTCTTCTTTCTTTCTTCTTTCTTTCTTTCTTCTATCTTTCTTCTTTCTTTTTTCTTTCTTTCTTCTTTCTTTCTTTGTACTTTCTTCTTTCTTTCTTTCTTATTTCTTTCTTCTTTCTTTCTGCTTTCTTTCTTCTTTCTTCTTTCTTTCTTCTTTCTTTCTTCTTTCTTCTTTCTCTCTGTCTTCTTTCTTTCTTCTTTCTTTCTTCTTTCTTTCTTCTTTCTTTCTTCTTTCCTTCTTTCTTCTTTCTTTCTTTCTTCTTTCTTTCCTTCTTCTTTCTCTCTTCTTTCTTTCTTCTTTCTTTCTTTCCTCTTTGTTTCTTCTTTCTTTCTTCTTTCTTTCTTCTTTCTTTCTTTCTACTTTCTTCTCTCTTTCTTCTTTCTAACTTGTTTCTTTCTTACTTCTTTCTTTCTTCTTTCTTTCTTTCTTCTTTCTTTCTTTCTTCTTTCTTCTTTCTTTCTTTCTTCTTTCTTTCTTTCTTCTTTCATTCTTTCTTCCTTCTTTCTTCTTTCTTTCTTACTTCTATATTTCTTCTTTCTTACTTCTTTCTTTCTTCTTCCTTTCTTCTTTTTTTCTTTATTCTTTCTTTCTTCTTTCTTTCTTTCTTCTTTCTTCTTTCTTTCTTTCTTCTTTCTTTCTTTCTTCTTTCTTTCTTCTTTCTTTCTTCTTTCTTTCTTTCTTCTTTCATTCTTTCTTCCTTCTTTCTTCTTTCTTTCTTACTTCTTTATTTCTTCTTTCTTACTTCTTTCCTTCTTCTTTCTTTCTTATTTCTTTATTCTTTCTTTCTTCTTTCTTTCTTTCTTCTTTCTTCTTTCTTTCTTTCTTCTTTCCTTCTTTCTTTCTTCTTTCTTTTTTCTTTCTTTCTCCTTTCTCTCTTACTTCTATATTTCTTCTTTCTCACTTCTTTCTTTCTTATTTCTTTCTTCTTTTTTTCTTTATTCTTTCTTTCTTCTTTCTTTCTTTCTTCTTTCTTCTTTCTTTCTTTCTTCTTTCTTTCTTTCTTTCTTCTTTCTTTCTTCTTTCTTTCTTTCTTCTTTCTTCTTTCTTTCTTTCTTCTTTCTTTCTTTCTTTCTTCTTTCTTTCTTCTTTCTTTCTTCTTTCTTTCTTTCTTCTTTCATTCTTTCTTCCTTCTTTCTTCTTTCTTTCTTACTTCTTTATTTCTTCTTTCTTACTTCTTTCTTTCTTCTTTCTTTCTTCTTATTTCTTTATTCTTTCTTTCTTCTTTCTTTCTTTCTTCTTGCTTTCTTTCTTTCTTATTTCTTTCTTCTTTTTTTCTTTATTCTTTCTTTCTTCTTTCTTTCTTTATTCTTTCTTCTTTCTTTCTTCTTTCTTCTTTCTTTCTTTCTTCTTTCTTTCTTTCTTTCTTCTTTCTTTCTTCTTTCTTTCTTTCTTCTTTCATTCTTTCTTCCTTCTTTCTTCTTTCTTTCTTACTTCTATACTTCTTCTTTCTTACTTCTTTCTTTCTTCTTTCTTTCTTCTTTTTTTCTTTATTCTTTCTTTCTTCTTTCTTTCTTTCTTCTTTCTTCTTTCTTTCTTTCTTCTTTCTTTCTTTCTTCTTTCTTTCTTCTTTCTTTCTTCTTTCTTTCTTTCTTCTTTCATTCTTTCTTCCTTCTTTCTTCTTTCTTTCTTACTTCTTTATTTCTTCTTTCTTACTTCTTTCTTTCTTCTTTCTTTCTTCTTATTTCTTTATTCTTTCTTTCTTCTTTCTTTCTTTCTTCTTTCTTCTTTCTTTCTTTCTTTCTTCTTGCTTTCTTTCTTATTTCTTTCTTCTTTTTTCTTCTTTCTTTCTTACTTCTTTCTTTCTTCTTTCTTTCTTTCTTCTTTCTTCTTTCTTCTTTCTTTCTTCATTCTTTCTTCATTCTTTCTTCTTTCTTTTTTTCTTCTTTGATTCTTTCTTCCTTCTTTCTGCTTTCTTTCTTACTTCTTTATTTCTTCTTTCTTACTTCTTTCTTTCTTCTTTCTTTCTTCTTTTTTTCTTTCTTCTTTCTTTCTTCTTTCTTTCTTCTTTCTTTCTTCTTTCGTTCTTCTTTCTTTCTTTCTTCTTTCTTCTTTCTTCTTTCTTTCTTCTTTCTTTCTTCTTTCTTTCTTTCTTCTTTCTTCTTTCTTTCTTCTTCTTTCATCTTTCTTACTTCTTTCTTACTTCTTTCTTACTTCTTTCTTTCTTCTTTCATTCTTTCTCCTTTCTTTCTTTCTTCTTTCTTTCTTTATTCTTGCTTTCTTTCTTTCTCATTTCTTTCTTTCTTCTTTGTTTTTTTCTTTCTTCTTTGTTTCTTCTTTCTCTCTTACTTCTTTCTTTATTCTTTCTTACTTCTTTCTTTCTTCTTTCTTTCCTCTTTCTTTCTTTCTTCTTTCTTTCTTCTTTCTTTCTTTCTTTCTTTCTTCTTTCTTCTTCTTTCTTCTTTCTTACTTCTATGTTACTTACTTCTTTCTTTCTTCTTTCTTTCTTCTTTCCTTCTTTCTTTCTTTCTTCTTTCTTTCTTTCTTCTTGCTTTCTTTCTTTCTTATTTCTTTCTTCTTTCTTTCTTTATTTTTTCTTCTTTCTTTCTTCTGTCTTTCTTACTTCTTTCTTTCTTTCTTCTTTCTTTCTTTATTCTTGCTTTCTTTCCTTCTTATTTCTTTCTTTCTTCTTTGTTTCTTCTTTCTCTCTTCCTTCTTTCTTTATTCTTTCTTACTTAATTCTTTCTTCTTTCTTTCCTCTTTTTTTCTTTCTTCTTTCTTTCTTCTTTATTTATTCTTTCTTTCTTTTTTCTTTCTTCTTTATTTCTTCTTTCTTTCTTTTTTCTTTCTTTCTTTCTTCTTTCTTTCTTTCTTCTTTCTTTCTTCTTTCTTTCTTCTTTCTTCTTTCTTTCTTTCTTCTTTCTTTCTTTCTGCTTTCTTTCTTTCTTCTTTCTCTCTTCTTTCTTTCTTTCTTCTCTCTTTCTTTATTCTTGCTTTCTTTCATTCTTATTTCTTTCTTCTTTGTTTCTGCTTTCTTTGTGCTTTCTTTCTTCTTTCTTCCTTTCTTCTTTCTTTCTTTCTTTCTTCTCTCTTTCTTCTTTCTTTCTTCTTTCTTTCTTCTTTCTTTCTTTCTTCTTTCTTTCTTTATTTTTTCTTTCTTCTTTCTTTCTTCTTTCCTTCTTCATTCTTCTTTCTTTCTCCTTTCTTTCTTCTTTCTTTCTTTTTTCTTTCTTCTTACTTTCTTTCTTCTTTCTTCTTTCTTTCTTTTCTTTCTTCTTTCTTTCTTCTTTCTTTCTTTCTTCTTTCTTTATTCTTTGTTTATGCTTTCTTTATTCTTTCTTTCTTATTTCTTTATTACTTCTTTCTTTCTTTCTTCTCTCTTTCTTCTTTCTTTCTTCTTTCTTTCTTCTTTCTTTCTTCTTTCTTTCTTTCTTCTTTCTTTCTCTCTTTCCTTATTTTTTCTTTCTTCTTTCTTTCTTCTTTCTCTCTTCATTCTTCTTTCTTTCTTCTCTCTTTTTTCTTTCTTTCTTCTTTCTTTCTTTCTTCTTTCTTTCTTTCTTTCCTTATTTTTTCTTTCTCCTTTCTTTCTTCTTTCTTTCTTCTTTCTTTCTTTCTTCTCTCTTTCTTCTTTCTTTCTTCTTTCTTTCTTCTTTCTTTCTTCTTTCTTACTTCTTTCTTACTTTTCTTTCTTCTTTCTTTCCTCTTTCTTCTTTCTTTCTCTCTTCTTTATTTCTTTATTTCTTTTTTCTTCCTTTCTATATTACTTCTTTCTTTCTTCTTTCTTTCTTTCTTCTTTCTTACTTCTTTCTTTCTTCATTCTTTCCTCTTTCTTTCTTCTTTCTTTCTTATTTCTTTCTTTCTTCTTTCTTCTATCTTTCTTCTTTCTTCCTTCTTTCTTTCTTATCTCTTTCTTTCTACTTTCTTCTCTCTTTCTTCTTTCTTACTTTCTTTCTTCATTCTTTCTTCTATCTTTCTTCTTTCTTTCTTCTTTCATTCTTGTTTCTTTCTTTTTTCCTTCTTTCTTCCTTCTTTCTTTCTTCTTTTTTTCTTCTTTCTTTCTTATTTCTTTATTTCTTCTTTCTTCTTACTTCTTTCTTACTTTTTTCTTACTTTTATATTTCTTCTTTCTTTCTTCTTTCTTTCTTTCTTCTTTCTTTCTTACTTCTTTCTTACTTCTTTCTTTCTTTCTTCTTTCTTTCTTCTTTCTTTCTTCTTTCTTTCTGTCTTCTTTCTTTCTTCTTTCTTTCTTCTTTCTTTCTTCTTTCTTTCTTCTTTCCTTCTTTCTTCTTTCTTTCTTCTTTCTTCTTTCTTCTTTCTTTCTTCTTTCTTCTTTCTTTCTGTCTTCTTTCTTTCTTCTTTCTTTCTTTCTTCTTTCTTTCTTCTTCCTTTCTTCTTTCTTTCTTCGTTCTTTCTTCTTTCTTTCTTCTTTCTTTCTTTCTTCTTTCTTTCTTTCTTTATTTATGTATTTATTTATTTATTTTTTCTTTCTTCTTTCTTTCTTCTTTCTTTCTTCTGTCTTTCTTCTCTCTTTCTTCTTTCTTTCTTCTTCTTAGTTCTTTCTTACTTCTTTCTTACTTCTTTCTTTCTTCTTTCTTTCTTCTTTCTTTCTTTCTTCTATCTTTCTTCTTTCTTTTTTCTTTCTTTCTTCTTTCTTTCTTTGTACTTTCTTCTTTCTTTCTTTCTTCTTTCTTTCTTTCTTCTTACTTCTTTCTTTCTTTCTTCTTTCTTTCTTTCTTCTTTCTTTCTTCTTTCTTTCTGCTTTCTTTCTTCTTTCTTCTTTCTTTCTTCTTTCTTTCTTCTTTCTTCTTTCTCTCTGTCTTCTTTCTTTCTTCTTTCTTTCTTCTTTCTTTCTTCTTTCTTTCTTCTTTCTTTCTTCTTTCTTTCTTCTTTCTTTCTTTCTTCTTTCTTTCCTTCTTCTTTCTCTCTTCTTTCTTTCTTCTTTCTTTCTTTCCTCTTTGTTTCTTCTTTCTTTCTTCTTTCTTTCTTCTTTCTTTCTTTCTACTTTCTTCTTTCTTCTTTCTAACTTGTTTCTTTCTTCATTCTTAGTTCTATCTTTCTTCTTTCTTTCATCTTTCATTCTTGTTTCTTTCTTTCTTCTTTCTTTCTTCTTTCTTCCTTTCTTCTTTTTTTCTTCTTTCTTTCTTATTTCTTTCTTTCTTCTTTCTTTCTTCTTTCTTTCTTTCTTATTTCTTTCTTACTTCTTTCTTTCTTCTTTCTTACTTCTTTCTTTCTTCTTTCTTTCTTTTTTCTTTCTTAATTCTTTCTTTCTTCTTTCTTCTTTCTTTCTTTCTTCTTTCTTTCTTCTTTCTTTCCTTCTTCTTTCTTTCTTCTATTCTTTCTTCTTTTTTTCTACTTTCTTTCTTCTTTCTTTCTTCTTTCTTTCTTCTTTCTTACTTCTTTCTTACTTCTTTATTTCTTCTTTCTTACTTCTTTCTTTCTTTCTTCTTTCTTTATTTCTTCTTTCTTTCTTACATCTTTCTTTCTTCTTTCTTACTTATTTCTTTCTTCTTTCTTACTTCTTTCTTTCTTCTTCCTTACTTCTTTCTTACTTCTTTCTTTCTTCTTTCTTTCTTCTTTCTTTCTTCTTTCTTTCTTCTTTCCTTCTTTCTTCTTTCTTCCTTCTTTCTTACTTCTTTCTTTCTTCTTTCTTACTTCTTTCTTTCTTCTTTCTTTCTTCGTTCTTTCTTCTTTCTTTCTTCTTTCTTTCTTTCTTCTTTCTTTCTTTCTTTATTTATGTATTTATTTATTTTTTCTTTCTTCTTTCTTTCTTCTTTCTTACTTCTTTCTTACTTCTTTCTTACTTCTTTCTTTCTTCTTTCTTTCTTCTTTCTTTCTTTCTTCTATCTTTCTTCTTTCTTTTTTCTTTCTTTCTTCTTTCTTTCTTTGTACTTTCTTCTTTCTTTCTTTCTTCTTTCTTTCTTCTTTCTTTCTGCTTTCTTTCTTCTTTCTTCTTTCTTCTTTCTTTCTTCTTTCTTTCTTCTTTCTTCTTTCTCTCTGTCTTCTTTCTTTCTTCTTTCTTTCTTCTTTCTTTCTTCTTTCTTTCTTCTTTCCTTCTTTCTTCTTTCTTTCTTTCTTCTTTCTTTCCTTCTTCTTTCTCTCTTCTTTCTTTCTTCTTTCTTTCTTTCCTCTTTGTTTCTTCTTTCTTTCTTCTTTCTTTCTTCTTTCTTTCTTCTTTCTTTCTTTCTACTTTCTTCTCTCTTTCTTCTTTCTAACTTGTTTCTTTCTTACTTCTTTCTTTCTTCTTTCTTTCTTTCTTCTTTCTTTCTTTCTTCTTTCTTCTTTCTTTCTTTCTTCTTTCTTTCTTTCTTCTTTCATTCTTTCTTCCTTCTTTCTTCTTTCTTTCTTACTTCTATATTTCTTCTTTCTTACTTCTTTCTTTCTTCTTCCTTTCTTCTTTTTTTCTTTATTCTTTCTTTCTTCTTTCTTTCTTTCTTCTTTCTTCTTTCTTTCTTTCTTCTTTCTTTCTTTCTTCTTTCTTTCTTCTTTCTTTCTTCTTTCTTTCTTTCTTCTTTCATTCTTTCTTCCTTCTTTCTTCTTTCTTTCTTACTTCTTTATTTCTTCTTTCTTACTTCTTTCCTTCTTCTTTCTTTCTTATTTCTTTATTCTTTCTTTCTTCTTTCTTTCTTTCTTCTTTCTTCTTTCTTTCTTTCTTCTTTCCTTCTTTCTTTCTTCTTTCTTTTTTCTTTCTTTCTTCTTTCTCTCTTACTTCTATATTTCTTCTTTCTCACTTCTTTCTTTCTTATTTCTTTCTTCTTTTTTCTTTATTCTTTCTTTCTTCTTTCTTTCTTTCTTCTTTCTTCTTTCTTTCTTTCTTCTTTCTTTCTTTCTTTCTTCTTTCTTTCTTCTTTCTTTCTTTCTTCTTTCTTCTTTCTTTCTTTCTTCTTTCTTTCTTTCTTTCTTCTTTCTTTCTTCTTTCTTTCTTCTTTCTTTCTTTCTTCTTTCATTCTTTCTTCCTTCTTTCTTCTTTCTTTCTTACTTCTTTATTTCTTCTTTTTTACTTCTTTCTTTCTTCTTTCTTTCTTCTTATTTCTTTATTCTTTCTTTCTTCTTTCTTTCTTTCTTCTTGCTTTCTTTCTTTCTTATTTCTTTCTTCTTTTTTTCTTTATTCTTTCTTTCTTCTTTCTTTCTTTATTCTTTCTTCTTTCTTTCTTCTTTCTTCTTTCTTTCTTTCTTCTTTCTTTCTTTCTTTCTTCTTTCTTTCTTCTTTCTTTCTTTCTTCTTTCATTCTTTCTTCCTTCTTTCTTCTTTCTTTCTTACTTCTATACTTCTTCTTTCTTACTTCTTTCTTTCTTCTTTCTTTCTTTCTTCTTTCTTTCTTCTTTCTTTCTTCATTCTTTCTTCATTCATTCTTCTTTCTTTTTTTCTTCTTTGATTCTTTCTTCCTTCTTTCTCCTTTCTTTCTTACTTCTTTATTTCTTCTTTCTTACTTCTTTCTTTCTTCTTTCTTTCTTCTTTTTTTCTTTCTTTCTTCTTTCTTTCTTCTTTCTTTATTCTTTCTTTCTTTCTTCTTTCTTCTTTCTTCTTTCATTCTTCTTCTTTCATCTTTCTGCTTTCTTTCTTACTTCTTTCATCTTTTTGCTTTCTTTCTTACTTCTTTATTTCTTTTTTCTTACTTCTTTCTTTCTTCTTTCTTTCTTCTTTTTTTCTTTCTTCTTTCTTTCTTCTTTCTTTCTTCTTTCTTTCTTCTTTCGTTCTTCTTTCTTTCTTTCTTCTTTCTTCTTTCTTCTTTCTTTCTTCTTTCTTTCTTCTTTCTTTCTTTCTTCTTTCTTCTTTCTTTCTTCTTCTTTCATCTTTCTTACTTCTTTCTTACTTCTTTCTTACTTCTTTCTTTCTTCTTTCATTCTTTCTCCTTTCTTTCTTTCTTCTTTCTTTCTTTATTCTTGCTTTCTTTCTTTCTTATTTCTTTCTTTCTTCTTTGTTTTTTTCTTTCTTCTTTGTTTCTTCTTTCTCTCTTACTTCTTTCTTTATTCTTTCTTACTTCTTTCTTTCTTCTTTCTTTGTCTTTCTTTCTTTCTTCTTTCTTTCTTCTTTCTTTCTTTCTTTCTTCTTTCTTCTTCTTTCTTCTTTCTTACTTCTTTCTTACTTCTTTCTTACTTCTATGTTACTTACTTCTTTCTTTCTTCTTTCTTTCTTCTTTCCTTCTTTCTCTCTTTCTTCTTTCTTTCTTTCTTCTTGCTTTCTTTCTTTCTTATTTCTTTCTTCTTTCTTTCTTTCTTTTTTCTTCTTTCTTTCTTCTTTCTTTCTTTCTTCTTTCTTTCTTTATTCTTGCTTTCTTTCCTTCTTATTTCTTTCTTTCTTCTTTGTTTCTTCTTTCTCTCTTCCTTCTTTCTTTATTCTTTCTTACTTAATTCTTTCTTCTTTCTTTCCTCTTTTTTTCTTTCTTCTTTCTTTCTTCTTTATTTCTTCTTTCTTTCTTTTTTCTTTCTTTCTTTCTTCTTTCTTTCTTTCTTCTTCCTTTCTTCTTTCTTTCTTCTTTCTTCTTTCTTTCTTTCTTCTTTCTTTCTTTCTGCTTTCTTTCTTTCTTCTTTCTCTCTTCTTTCTTTCTTTCTTCTCTCTTTCTTTATTCTTGCTTTCTTTCTTTCTTATTTCTTTCTTCTTTGTTTCTGCTTTCTTTGTGCTTTCTTTCTTCTTTCTTCCTTTCTTCTTTCTTTCTTTCTTTCTTTCTTCTTTCTTTCTTTCTTCTTTCTTTCTCTCTTTCCTTATTTTTTCTTTCTTCTTTCTTTCTTCTTTCTCTCTTCATTCTTCTTTCTTTCTTCTCTCTTTTTTCTTTCTTTCTTCTTTCTTTCTTTCTTCTTTCTTTCTTTCTTTCCTTATTTTTTCTTTCTCCTTTCTTTCTTCTTTCTTTCTTCTTTCTTTCTTTCTTCTCTCTTTCTTCTTTCTTTCTTCTTTCTTTCTTCTTTCTTTCTTCTTTCTTACTTCTTTCTTACTTTTCTTTCTTCTTTCTTTCCTCTTTCTTCTTTCTTTCTCTCTTCTTTATTTCTTTATTTCTTTTTTCTTCCTTTCTATGTTACTTCTTTCTTTCTTCTTTCTTTCTTTCTTCTTTCTTACTTCTTTCTTTCTTCATTCTTTCCTCTTTCTTTCTTCTTTCTTTCTTATTTCTTTCTTTCTTCTTTCTTCTATCTTTCTTCTTTCTTCCTTCTTTCTTTCTTATCTCTTTCTTTCTACTTTCTTCTCTCTTTCTTCTTTCTTACTTTCTTTCTTCATTCTTTCTTCTATCTTTCTTCTTTCTTTCTTCTTTCATTCTTGTTTCTTTCTTTTTTCCTTCTTTCTTCTTTTTTTCTTCTTTCTTTCTTATTTCTTTATTTCTTCTTTCTTCTTACTTCTTTCTTACTTTTTTCTTACTTTTATATTTCTTCTTTCTTTCTTCTTTCTTTCTTTCTTCTTTCTTTCTTCTTTCTTTCTTCTTTCTTTCTTCTTTCTTTCTGTCTTCTTTCTTTCTTTCTTCTTTCTTTCTTCTTTCTTTCTTCTTTCTTTCTTCTTTCCTTCTTTCTTCTTTCTTTCTTCTTTCTTTCTTCTTTCTTCTTTCTTCTTTCTTTCTTCTTTCTTCTTTCTTTCTGTCTTCTTTCTTTCTTCTTTCTTTCTTTCTTCTTTCTTTCTTCTTCCTTTCTTCTTTCTTTCTTCGTTCTTTCTTCTTTCTTTCTTCTTTCTTTCTTTCTTCTTTCTTTCTTTCTTTATTTATGTATTTATTTATTTATTTTTTCTTTCTTCTTTCTTTCTTCTTTCTTTCTTCTGTCTTTCTTCTCTCTTTCTTCTTTCTTTCTTCTTCTTAGTTCTTTCTTACTTCTTTCTTACTTCTTTCTTTCTTCTTTCTTTCTTCTTTCTTTCTTTCTTCTATCTTTCTTCTTTCTTTTTTCTTTCTTTCTTCTTTCTTTCTTTGTACTTTCTTCTTTCTTTCTTTCTTCTTTCTTTCTTTCTTCTTACTTCTTTCTTTCTTTCTTCTTTCTTTCTTTCTTCTTTCTTTCTTCTTTCTTTCTGCTTTCTTTCTTCTTTCTTCTTTCTTTCTTCTTTCTTTCTTCTTTCTTCTTTCTCTCTGTCTTCTTTCTTTCTTCTTTCTTTCTTCTTTCTTTCTTCTTTCTTTCTTCTTTCTTTCTTCTTTCTTTCTTTCTTCTTTCTTTCCTTCTTCTTTCTCTCTTCTTTCTTTCTTCTTTCTTTCTTTCCTCTTTGTTTCTTCTTTCTTTCTTCTTTCTTTCTTCTTTCTTTCTTTCTACTTTCTTCTTTCTTCTTTCTAACTTGTTTCTTTCTTCATTCTTAGTTCTATCTTTCTTCTTTCTTTCATCTTTCATTCTTCTTTCTTTCTTTCTTCTTTCTTTCTTCTTTCTTCCTTTCTTCTTTTTTTCTTCTTTCTTTCTTATTTCTTTCTTTCTTCTTTCTTTCTTCTTTCTTTCTTTCTTATTTCTTTCTTACTTCTTTCTTTCTTCTTTCTTACTTCTTTCTTTCTTCTTTCTTTCTTTTTTCTTTCTTAATTCTTTCTTTCTTCTTTCTTCTTTCTTTCTTTCTTCTTTCTTTCTTCTTTCTTTCCTTCTTCTTTCTTTCTTCTATTCTTTCTTCTTTTTTTCTACTTTCTTTCTTCTTTCTTTCTTCTTTCTTTCTTCTTTCTTACTTCTTTCTTACTTCTTTATTTCTTCTTTCTTTCTTCTTTCTTTCCTCTTTCTTCTTTCTTCTTTCTTCTTTCTTTCTTCTTTCTCCTTTCTTTCTTTCTTCTTTCTTTCTTTCTTCTTTCTTTCTTTCTTCTTTCTTTCTTCTATTCTTTCTTCTTTATTTCTTCTTTCTTACTTCTTTCTTTCTTTCTTCTTTCTTTATTTCTTCTTTCTTTCTTACATCTTTCTTTCTTCTTTCTTACTTATTTCTTTCTTCTTTCTTACTTCTTTCTTTCTTCTTCCTTACTTCTTTCTTACTTCTTTCTTTCTTCTTTCTTTCTTCTTTCTTTCTTCTTTCTTTCTTCTTTCCTTCTTTCTTCTTTCTTCCTTCTTTCTTACTTCTTTCTTTCTTCTTTCTTACTTCTTTCTTTCTTCTTTCTTTCTTCGTTCTTTCTTCTTTCTTTCTTCTTTCTTTCTTTCTTCTTTCTTTCTTTCTTTATTTATGTATTTATTTATTTTTTCTTTCTTCTTTCTTTCTTCTTTCTTTCTTCTGTCTTTCTTCTTTCTTTCTTCTTTCTTTCTTCTTTCTTTCTTCTTCTTAGTTCTTTCTTACTTCTTTCTTACTTCTTTCTTACTTCTTTCTTTCTTCTTTCTTTCTTCTTTCTTTCTTTCTTCTATCTTTCTTCTTTCTTTTTTCTTTCTTTCTTCTTTCTTTCTTTGTACTTTCTTCTTTCTTTCTTTCTTCTTTCTTTCTTCTTTCTTTCTGCTTTCTTTCTTCTTTCTTCTTTCTTTCTTCTTTCTTTCTTCTTTCTTCTTTCTCTCTGTCTTCTTTCTTTCTTCTTTCTTTCTTCTTTCTTTCTTCTTTCTTTCTTCTTTCCTTCTTTCTTCTTTCTTTCTTTCTTCTTTCTTTCCTTCTTCTTTCTCTCTTCTTTCTTTCTTCTTTCTTTCTTTCCTCTTTGTTTCTTCTTTCTTTCTTCTTTCTTTCTTCTTTCTTACTTTCTACTTTCTTCTCTCTTTCTTCTTTCTAACTTGTTTCTTTCTTACTTCTTTCTTTCTTCTTTCTTTCTTTCTTCTTTCTTTCTTTCTTCTTTCTTCTTTCTTTCTTTCTTCTTTCTTTCTTTCTTCTTTCATTCTTTCCTCCTTCTTTCTTCTTTCTTTCTTACTTCTATATTTCTTCTTTCTTACTTCTTTCTTTCTTCTTCCTTTCTTCTTTTTTTCTTTATTCTTTCTTTCTTCTTTCTTTCTTTCTTCTTTCTTCTTTCTTTCTTTCTTCTTTCTTTCTTTCTTCTTTCTTTCTTCTTTCTTTCTTCTTTCTTTCTTTCTTCTTTCATTCTTTCTTCCTTCTTTCTTCTTTCTTTCTTACTTCTTTATTTCTTCTTTCTTACTTCTTTCCTTCTTCTTTCTTTCTTATTTCTTTATTCTTTCTTTCTTCTTTCTTTCTTTCTTCTTTCTTCTTTCTTTCTTTCTTCTTTCCTTCTTTCTTTCTTCTTTCTTTTTTCTTTCTTTCTTCTTTCTCTCTTACTTCTATATTTCTTCTTTCTCACTTCTTTCTTTCTATTTCTTTCTTCTTTTTTTCTTTATTCTTTCTTTCTTCTTTCTTTCTTTCTTCTTTCTTCTTTCTTTCTTTCTTCTTTCTTTCTTTCTTTCTTCTTTCTTTCTTCTTTCTTTCTTTCTTCTTTCTTCTTTCTTTCTTTCTTCTTTCTTTCTTTCTTTCTTCTTTCTTTCTTCTTTCTTTCTTCTTTCTTTCTTTCTTCTTTCATTCTTTCTTCCTTCTTTCTTCTTTCTTTCTTACTTCTTTATTTCTTCTTTCTTACTTCTTTCTTTCTTCTTTCTTTCTTCTTATTTCTTTATTCTTTCTTTCTTCTTTCTTTCTTTCTTCTTGCTTTCTTTCTTTCTTATTTCTTTCTTCTTTTTTTCTTTATTCTTTCTTTCTTCTTTCTTTCTTTATTCTTTCTTCTTTCTTTCTTCTTTCTTCTTTCTTTCTTTCTTCTTTCATTCTTTCTTCCTTCTTTCTTCTTTCTTTCTTACTTCTATACTTCTTCTTTCTTACTTCTTTCTTTCTTCTTTCTTTCTTCTTTTTTTCTTTATTCTTTCTTTCTTCTTTCTTTCTTTCTTCTTTCTTCTTTCTTTCTTTCTTCTTTCTTTCTTTCTTCTTTCTTTCTTCTTTCTTTCTTCTTTCTTTCTTTCTTGTTTCATTCTTTCTTCCTTCTTTCTTCTTTCTTTCTTACTTCTTTATTTCTTCTTTCTTACTTCTTTCTTTCTTCTTTCTTTCTTTCTTCTTTCTTCTTTCTTTCTTTCTTTCTTCTTGCTTTCTTTCTTTCTTATTTCTTTCTTCTTTTTTCTTCTTTCTTTCTTACTTCTTTCTTTCTTCTTTCTTTCTTTCTTCTTTCTTTCTTCTTTCTTTCTTCATTCTTTCTTCATTCATTCTTCTTTCTTTTTTTCTTCTTTGATTCTTTCTTCCTTCTTTCTGCTTTCTTTCTTACTTCTTTATTTCTTCTTTCTTACTTCTTTCTTTCTTCTTTCTTTCTTCTTTTTTTCTTTCTTTCTTCTTTCTTTCTTCTTTCTTTATTCTTTCTTTCTTTCTTCTTTATTCTTTCATTCTTCTTCTTTCATCTTTCTGCTTTCTTTCTTACTTCTTTCATCTTTTTGCTTTCTTTCTTACTTCTTTATTTCTTTTTTCTTACTTCTTTCTTTCTTCTTTCTTTCTTCTTTTTTTCTTTCTTCTTTCTTTCTTCTTTCTTTCTTCTTTCTTTCTTCTTTCGTTCTTCTTTCTTTCTTTCTTCTTTCTTCTTTCTTCTTTCTTTCTTCTTTCTTTCTTCTTTCTTTCTTTCTTCTTTCTTCTTTCTTTCTTCTTCTTTCATCTTTCTTACTTCTTTCTTACTTCTTTCTTACTTCTTTCTTTCTTCTTTCATTCTTTCTCCTTTCTTTCTTTCTTCTTTCTTTCTTTATTCTTGCTTTCTTTCTTTCTTATTTCTTTCTTTCTTCTTTGTTTTTTTCTTTCTTCTTTGTTTCTTCTTTCTCTCTTACTTCTTTCTTTATTCTTTCTTACTTCTTTCTTTCTTCTTTCTTTCCTCTTTCTTTCTTTCTTCTTTCTTTCTTCTTTCTTTCTTTCTTTCTTCTTTCTTCTTCTTTCTTCTTTCTTACTTCTTTCTTACTTCTTTCTTACTTCTATGTTACTTACTTCTTTCTTTCTTCTTTCTTTCTTCTTTCCTTCTTTCTTTCTTTCTTCTTTCTTTCTTTCTTCTTGCTTTCTTTCTTTCTTATTTCTTTCTTCTTTCTTTCTTTCTTTTTTCTTCTTTCTTTCTTCTTTCTTTCTTTCTTCTTTCTTTCTTTATTCTTGCTTTCTTTCCTTCTTATTTCTTTCTTTCTTCTTTGTTTCTTCTTTCTTTCTTCCTTCTTTCTTTATTCTTTCTTACTTAATTCTTTCTTCTTTCTTTCCTCTTTTTTTCTTTCTTCTTTCTTTCTTCTTTATTTCTTCTTTCTTTCTTTTTTCTTTCTTTCTTTCTTCTTTCTTTCTTTCTTCTTTCTTTCTTCTTTCTTTCTTCTTTCTTCTTTCTTTCTTTCTTCTTTCTTTCTTTCTGCTTTCTTTCTTTCTTCTTTCTCTCTTCTTTCTTTCTTTCTTCTCTCTTTCTTTATTCTTGCTTTCTTTCTTTCTTATTTCTTTCTTCTTTGTTTCTGCTTTCTTTGTGCTTTCTTTCTTCTTTCTTCCTTTCTTCTTTCTTTCTTTCTTTCTTCTCTCTTTCTTCTTTCTTTCTTCTTTCTTTCTTCTTTCTTTCTTTCTTCTTTCTTTCTTTATTTTTTCTTTCTTCTTTCTTTCTTCTTTCTTTCTTCATTCTTCTTTCTTTCTTCTCTCTTTCTTCTTTCTTTCTTCTTTCTTTCTTCTTTCTTTCTTCTTTCTTTCTTTCTTCTTTCTTTCTCTCTTTCCTTATTTTTTCTTTCTTCTTTCTTTCTTCTTTCTCTCTTCATTCTTCTTTCTTTCTTCTCTCTTTCTTCTTTCTTTCTTCTTTCTTTCTTCTTTCTTTCTTTCCTCTTTCTTTCTTTCTTTCCTTATTTTTTCTTTCTCCTTTCTTTCTTCTTTCTTTCTTCTTTCTTTCTTTCTTCTCTCTTTCTTCTTTCTTTCTTCTTTCTTTCTTCTTTCTTTCTTCTTTCTTACTTCTTTCTTACTTCTTTCTTTCTTCTTTCTTTCCTCTTTCTTCTTTCTTTCTCTCTTCTTTATTTCTTTATTTCTTTTTTCTTTCTTTCTATGTTACTTCTTTCTTTCTTCTTTCTTTCTTTCTTCTTTCTTACTTCTTTCTTTCTTCATTCTTTCCTCTTTCTTTCTTCTTTCTTTCTTATTTCTTTCTTTCTTCTTTCTTCTATCTTTCTTCTTTCTTCCTTCTTTCTTTCTTATTTCTTTCTTTCTACATTCTTCTCTCTTTCTTCTTTCTTACTTTCTTTCTTCATTCTTTCTTCTATCTTTCTTCTTTCTTTCTTCTTTCATTCTTGTTTCTTTCTTCTTTCTTTCTTCTTTCTTTCTTTCTTCTTTTTTTCTTCTTTCTTTCTTATTTCTTTATTTCTTCTTTCTTCTTACTTCTTTCTTACTTTTTTTCTTACTTTTATATTTCTTCTTTCTTTCTTCTTTCTTTCTTTCTTCTTTCTTTCTTACTTCTTTCTTACTTCTTTCTTTCTTTCTTCTTTCTTTCTTCTTTCTTTCTTCTTTCTTTCTGTCTTCTTTCTTTCTTTCTTCTTTCTTTCTTCTTTCTTTCTTCTTTCTTTCTTCTTTCCTTCTTTCTTCTTTCTTTCTTCTTTCTTTCTTCTCTCTTCTTTCTTTCTTCTTTCTTTCTTCTTTCTTCTTTCTTTCTGTCTTCTTTCTTTCTTCTTCCTTTCTTCTTTCTTTCTTCGTTCTTTCTTCTTTCTTTCTTCTTTCTTTCTTTCTTCTTTCTTTCTTTCTTCTTTCTTTCTTTCTTTATTTATGTATTTATTTATTTATTTTTTCTTTCTTCTTTCTTTCTTCTTTCTTTCTTCTGTCTTTCTTCTCTCTTTCTTCTTACTTTCTTCTTCTTAGTTCTTTCTTACTTCTTTCTTACTTCTTTCATTCTTCTTTATTTCTTCTTTCTTTCTTTCTTCTATCTTTCTTCTTTCTTTTTTCTTTCTTTCTTCTTTCTTTCTTTGTACTTTCTTCTTTCTTTCTTTCTTCTTTCTTTCTTCTTTCTTCTGCTTTCTTTCTTCTTTCTTCTTTCTTTCTTCTTTCTTTCTTCTTTCTTCTTTCTCTCTGTCTTCTTTCTTTCTTCTTTCTTTCTTCTTTCTTTCTTCTTTCTTTCTTCTTTTTTTCTTCTTTCTTTCTTCTTTCCTTCTTTCTTCTTTCTTTCTTTCTTCTTTCTTTCCTTCTTCTTTCTCTCTTCTTTCTTTCTTCTTTCTTTATTTCCTCTTTGTTTCTTCTTTCTTTCTTCTTTCTTTCTTTCTACTTTCTTCTTTCTTCTTTCTAACTTGTTTCTTTCTTCATTCTTAGTTCTATCTTTCTTCTTTCTTTCTTCTTTCATTCTTGTTTCTTTCTTTCTTCTTTCTTTCTTCTTTCTTCCTTTCTTCTTTTTTTCTTCTTTCTTTCTTATTTCTTTCTTTCTTCTTTCTTTCTTCTTTCTTTCTTTCTTATTTCTTTCTTACTTCTTTCTTTCTTCTTTCTTACTTCTTTCTTTCTTCTTTCTTTCTTTTTTCTTTCTTAATTCTTTCTTTCTTCTTTCTTCTTCTTTCTTCTTTCTTTCCTTCTTCTTTCTTTCTTCTATTCTTTCTTCTTTTTTTCTACTTTCTTTCTTCTTTCTTTCTTCTTTCTTTCTTCTTTCTTACTTCTTTCTTACTTCTTTATTTCTTCTTTCTTTCTTCTTTCTTTCCTCTTTCTTCTTTCTTCTTTCTTCTTTCTTTCTTCTTTCTCCTTTCTTTCTTTCTTCTTTCTTTCTTTCTTCTTTCTTTCTTTCTTCTTTCTTTCTTCTATTCTTTCTTCTTTATTTCTTCTTTCTTACTTCTTTCTTTCTTTCTTCTTTCTTTATTTCTTCTTTCTTTCTTACATCTTTCTTTCTTCTTTCTTACTTATTTCTTTCTTCTTTCTTACTTCTTTCTTTCTTCTTCCTTACTTCTTTCTTACTTCTTTCTTTCTTCTTTCTTTCTTCTTTCTTTCTTCTTTCTTTCTTCTTTCCTTCTTTCTTCTTTCTTCCTTCTTTCTTACTTCTTTCTTTCTTCTTTCTTACTTCTTTCTTTCTTCTTTCTTTCTTCGTTCTTTCTTCTTTCTTTCTTCTTTCTTTCTTTCTTCTTTCTTTCTTTCTTTATTTATGTATTTATTTATTTTTTCTTTCTTCTTTCTTTCTTCTTTCTTTCTTCTGTCTTTCTTCTTTCTTTCTTCTTTCTTTCTTCTTTCTTTCTTCTTCTTAGTTCTTTCTTACTTCTTTCTTACTTCTTTCTTACTTCTTTCTTTCTTCTTTCTTTCTTCTTTCTTTCTTTCTTCTATCTTTCTTCTTTCTTTTTTCTTTCATTCTTCTTTCTTTCTTTGTACTTTCTTCTTTCTTTCTTTCTTCTTTCTTTCTTCTTTCTTTCTGCTTTCTTTCTTCTTTCTTCTTTCTTTCTTCTTTCTTTCTTCTTTCTTCTTTCTCTCTGTCTTCTTTCTTTCTTCTTTCTTTCTTCTTTCTTTCTTCTTTCTTTCTTCTTTCCTTCTTTCTTCTTTCTTTCTTTCTTCTCTTCTTTCCTTCTTCTTTCTCTCTTCTTTCTTTCTTCTTTCTTTCTTTCCTCTTTGTTTCTTCTTTCTTTCTTCTTTCTTTCTTCTTTCTTTCTTTCTACTTTCTTCTCTCTTTCTTCTTTCTAACTTGTTTCTTTCTTCATTCTTAGTTCTATCTTTCTTCTTTCTTTCTTCTTTCTTTCTTTTTTCTTTCTTAATTCTTTCTTTCTTCTTTCTTCTTCTTTCTTCTTTCTTTCCTTCTTCTTTCTTTCTTCTATTCTTTCTTCTTTTTTTCTACTTTCTTTCTTCTTTCTTTCTTCTTTCTTTCTTCTTTCTTACTTCTTTCTTACTTCTTTATTTCTTCTTTCTTTCTTCTTTCTTTCCTCTTTCTTCTTTCTTCTTTCTTCTTTCTTTCTTCTTTCTCCTTTCTTTCTTTCTTCTTTCTTTCTTTCTTCTTTCTTTCTTTCTTCTTTCTTTCTTCTATTCTTTCTTCTTTATTTCTTCTTTCTTACTTCTTTCTTTCTTTCTTCTTTCTTTATTTCTTCTTTCTTTCTTACATCTTTCTTTCTTCTTTCTTACTTATTTCTTTCTTCTTTCTTACTTCTTTCTTTCTTCTTCCTTACTTCTTTCTTACTTCTTTCTTTCTTCTTTCTTTCTTCTTTCTTTCTTCTTTCTTTCTTCTTTCCTTCTTTCTTCTTTCTTCCTTCTTTCTTACTTCTTTCTTTCTTCTTTCTTACTTCTTTCTTTCTTCTTTCTTTCTTCGTTCTTTCTTCTTTCTTTCTTCTTTCTTTCTTTCTTCTTTCTTTCTTTCTTTATTTATGTATTTATTTATTTTTTCTTTCTTCTTTCTTTCTTCTTTCTTTCTTCTGTCTTTCTTCTTTCTTTCTTCTTTCTTTCTTCTTTCTTTCTTCTTCTTAGTTCTTTCTTACTTCTTTCTTACTTCTTTCTTACTTCTTTCTTTCTTCTTTCTTTCTTCTTTCTTTCTTTCTTCTATCTTTCTTCTTTCTTTTTTCTTTCATTCTTCTTTCTTTCTTTGTACTTTCTTCTTTCTTTCTTTCTTCTTTCTTTCTTCTTTCTTTCTGCTTTCTTTCTTCTTTCTTCTTTCTTTCTTCTTTCTTTCTTCTTTCTTCTTTCTCTCTGTCTTCTTTCTTTCTTCTTTCTTTCTTCTTTCTTTCTTCTTTCTTTCTTCTTTCCTTCTTTCTTCTTTCTTTCTTTCTTCTTTCTTTCCTTCTTCTTTCTCTCTTCTTTCTTTCTTCTTTCTTTCTTTCCTCTTTGTTTCTTCTTTCTTTCTTCTTTCTTTCTTCTTTCTTTCTTTCTACTTTCTTCTCTCTTTCTTCTTTCTAACTTGTTTCTTTCTTCATTCTTAGTTCTATCTTTCTTCTTTCTTTCTTCTTTCATTCTTGTTTCTTTCTTTCTTCTTTCTTTCTTCTTTCTTCCTTTCTTCTTTTTTTCTTCTTTCTTTCTTATTTCTTTCTTTCTTCTTTCTTTCTTCTTTCTTTCTTTCTTATTTCTTTCTTACTTCTTTCTTTCTTCTTTCTTACTTCTTTCTTTCTTCTTTCTTTCTTTTTTTCTTTCTTAATTCCTTCTTTCTTCTTTCTTCTTTCTTTCTTTCTTCTTTCTTTCTTCTTTCTTTCCTTCTTCTTTCTTTCTTCTATTCTTTCTTCTTTTTTTCTACTTTCTTTCTTCTTTCTTTCCTCTTTCTTCTTTCTTCTTTCTTTCTTCTTTCTCCTTTCTTTCTTTCTTCTTTCTTTCTTTCTTCTTTCTTTCTTTCTTCTTTCTTTCTTCTATTCTTTCTTCTTTATTTCTTCTTTCTTACTTCTTTCTTTCTTCTTTCTTTATTTCTTCTTTCTTTCTTACATCTTTCTTTCTTCTTTCTTACTTATTTCTTTCTTCTTTCTTACTTCTTTCTTTCTTCTTCCTTACTTCTTTCTTACTTCTTTCTTTCTTCTTTCTTTCTTCTTTCTTTCTTCTTTCTTTCTTCTTTCATTCTTTCTTCTTTCTTCCTTCTTTCTTACTTCTTTCTTTCTTCTTTCTTACTTCTTTCTTTCTTCTCTTTTCCTTCTTTCTTTCTTCTTTCATTCTTTCTTCTTTCTTTCTTTCATCTTAATTCTTTCTTTCTTTCTTCTTTCTTTCTTTCTTTCTTCTTAATTCTTTCTTTCTTTCTTCTTTCTTTCTTTCTTCTTTCACTCTTTCATCTTTCTTTCTTTCTTCTTTCTTTCTTTCTTCTTTCTTTTTTCTTCTTTATTTCTTCTTTTTTACTTCTTTATTTCTTCTTCCTTTCTTCTTTCTTTCTTTCTTCTTTCTTTCTTCTTTTTTACTTCTTTCTTTCTTCTTTCTTTCTTCTTTCTTTCTTTTTTCTTTCTTTCTTCTTTTTTAGTTCTTTCTTTCTTCTTTCTTTCTTCTTTCTTTCTTCCTTCTTTCTTCTATCTTTCTTTCTTCTTTCTTCCTTCTTTCTTTCTTTTTTCTTTCTTCTTTCTTTCTTACTTCTTTCTTACTTCTTTTCTTAGTTCTTTCATACTTCTTTCTTTCTTCTTTCTTTCTTCTTTCTTTCATCTTTCTTTCTTTCTTCTTTCTTTCTTTATTCTTTCTTCTTTCTTTCTTTATTCTTTCTTCTTTCTTACTTCTTTCTTACTTCTATCTTCTTTCTTTCTTTGTTCTTTTTTTCTTCTTTCTTTCTTCTTTTTTCTTCTTTCTTTCTTCTTTCTTTCTTTCTACTTTCATTCTTTCTTCTTTCTTTCTTTGTTCTTTCTTTCTTCTTTCTTTCTTCTTTCTTTCTTTCTGCTTTCTTTCTTTCTTCTTTCTTTCTTCTTTCTTTCTTTCTTCTTTCTTTCTTCTTTGTTCTTTCTTTCTTACTTCTTTCTTTCTTTCTTCTTTCTTTCTTCTTTCTTTCTTCTTTCTTACTTCTTTCTTACTTCTTTCTTACTTCTTTATTTCTTCTTTCTTTCCTCTTTCTTCTTTTTTCTCTCTTCTTTCTTTCTTTATTTCTTTTTTCTTTCTTTCTTTGTTACTTCTTTCTTTCTTCTTTCCTTCTTTCTTTCTTTCTTTCTTTCTTTATTTATTTATTTATTTATTTATTTATTTTTTCTTTCTTCTTTCTTTCTTCTTTCTTTCTTCTTTCTTTCTTTCTTCTGTCTTTCTTCTTTCTTTCTTCTTTCTTTCTTCTTTCTTACTTCTTTCTTACTTCTTTCTTACTTCTTTCTTACTTCTTTCTTTCTTCTTTCTTTCTTCTTTCTTTCTTCTTTCTTTCTTTCTTCTTTCTTTCTTCTTTGTTCTTTCTTTCTTCTTTCTTTCTTTCTTCTTACTTCTTTCTTTCTTTCTTCTTTCTTTCTTTCTTCTCTCTTTCTTCTTTCTTTCTTCTTTCTTTCTTCTTTCTTTCTTCTTTCTTACTTCTTTCTTACTTCTTTCTTACTTCTTTCTTTCTTCTTTCTTTCCTCTTTCTTCTTTTTTCTCTCTTCTTTCTTTCTTTATTTCTTTTTTCTTTCTTTCTTTGTTACTTCTTTCTTTCTTCTTTCCTTCTTTCTTTCTTTCTTTCTTTCTTTCTTTATTTATTTATTTATTTATTTATTTATTTTTTCTTTCTTCTTTCTTTCTTCTTTCTTTCTTCTTTCTTTCTTTCTTCTGTCTTTCTTCTTTCTTTCTTCTTTCTTTCTTCTTTCTTACTTCTTTCTTACTTCTTTCTTACTTCTTTCTTTCTTCTTTCTTTCTTCTTTCTTTCTTCTTTCTTTCTTCTTTCTTTCTTCTTTCTTTCTTTCTTTCTTCTTACTTCTTTCTTTCTTTCTTGTTTCTTTCTTTCTTCTTTCTTTGTTCTTTCTTTCTGCTTTCTTTCTTCTTTCTTCTTTCTTTCTTGTTTCTTTCTTCTTTCTCTCTGTCTTCTTTCTTTCTTCTTTCTTTCTTCTTTCTTTCTTCTTTCTTTCTTCTTTCCTTCTTTCTTCTTTCTTTCTTTCTTCTTTCTTTCCTTCTTCTTTCTCTCTTCTTTCTTTCTTCTTTCTTTCTTCTTTCTTTCTTTCTACTTTCTTCTCTGTTTCTTCTTTCTTCATTCTTACTTCTTTCTTCTTTCTTTCTTCTTTCATTCTTGTTTCTTTCTTTCTTCTTTCTTTCTTCTTTTTTCCTTTCTTCTTTTTTTCTTCTTTCTTTCTTATTTCTTTCTTTCTTCTTTCTTCTTCCTTCTTCTTTCTTTCTTCTTTCTTTCTCCTTTCTTTCTTTCTTCTTTCTTTCTTTCTTCTTTCTTTCTTTCTTCTTTCTTTCTTCTTTCTTTTTTCTTTCTTTATTTCTTCTTTCTTCTTTCTTTCTTCTTTCTTTCTTCTTTCTTTCTTCTTTCTTTCTTCTTTCTTTCTTACATCTTTCTTTCTTCTTTCTTACTTCTTTCTTTCTTCTTTCTTACTTCTTTCTTTCTTCTTTCTTACTTCTTTCTTTCTTCTTTCACTGTTTCTTCTTTCTTTCTTCTTTCTTTCTTCTATCTTTCTTCTTTCTTCTTTCTTTCTTCTTTCTTTCTTCTTTCTTCTTTCTTTCTTTCTTCTTTGTTTCTCCTTTCTTTCTTCTTTCTTACTTCTTTCTTCTTTCTTACTTCTTTTTTTCTTCTTTCTTTCTTCTTTCTTTCTTTCTTCTTTCTTTCTTCTTTATTTCCTCATTCTTTCTTCTTTCTTTCTACTTTCTTTCTTTCTTTTTCCTTTCTTCTTTATTTCTTCTTTCTTCCTTCTTTCTTTCTTCTTTTTTCTTCTTTCTTCCTTCTTTCTTTCTTTCATTCTTTATTTTTTCTTTCTTCTTCATTTCTTATTCCTTTCTTCATTCTTCTTTCTTTCTTTCTTCTTTCTTTCTTCTTTCTTTCATCTTTCTTTCTTCTTTCTTCTTTCTTTCTTCTTTCTTTACTCTGTCTTCTTTCTTTCTCTCTTCTTTCTTTCTTTATTTCTTTTTTCTTTCTTTCTTTGTTATTTCTTCCTTTCTTCTTTCTTTCTTTCTTTCTTCTTTATTACTTCTTTCTTTCTTCATTCTTTCTTCTATCTTACTTCTTTCTTTCTTCTTTCATTCTTCTTTCTTTCTTTCTTCTTTTTTTTTCTTTCTTTCTTATTTCTTTCTTTCTTCTTACTTCTTCTTTCTTCTTTCTTACTTCTTTCTTACTTCTATATTTATTCTTTCTTTCTTCTTTCTTTCTTTCTTCTTACTTTCTTTCTTCTTTCTTTCTTCTTTCTTTCTTTCTACTTTCATTCTTTCTTCTTTCTTTCTTTCTTTGTTCTTTCTTTCTTCTTTCTTTCTTCTTTCTTTCTTCTTTCTTCTTTCTTTCTTCTTTCTTTCTTTCTTCTTTCTTTCTTTCTGCTTTCTTTCTTTCTTCTTTCTTTCTTCTTTCTTTCTTTCTTCTTTCTTTCTTCTTTGTTCTTTCTTTCTTCTTTCTTTCTTTCTTCTTACTTCTTTCTTTCTTTCTTCTTTCTTCTTTCTTTCTTTCTTCTCTCTTTCTTCTTTCTTTCTTCTATCTTTCTTCTTTCTTTCTTCTTTCTTACTTCTTTCTTACTTCTTTCTTACTTCTTTCTTTCTTCTTTCTTTCGTCTTTCTTCTTTCTTTCTCTCTTCTTTCTTTCTTTATTTCTTTCTTCTTTCTTCTTTCTTCTTTCTTTCTTTCTTCTTTCTTTCTTTCTTCTTTCTTCTTTCTTTCTTCTTTCTTCTTTCTTCTTTCTTTCTTTCTTCTTTCTTTCTTTCTTTCTTCTTTCTTTCTTTCTTTCTTTCTTCTTTCTTCTTTCTTCTTTCTTCTTTCTTCTTTCTTCTTTCTTTCTTTCTTCTTTCTTCTTTCTTTCTTCTTTCTTCTTTCTTTCTTTCTTCTTTCTTTCTTTCTTTCTTTCTTTCTTTCTTCTTTCTTCTTTCTTTCTTTCTTCTTTCTTCTTTCTTTCTTTCTTCTTTCTTCTTTCTTTCTTTCTTTCTTTCTTCTTTCTTCTTTCTTCTTTCTTTCTTTCTTTCTTCCTTCTTCTTTCTTCTTTCTTTTTTCTTCTTTCTTCTTTCTTTCTTTCTTTCTTCCTTCTTCTTTCTTCTTTCTTTCTTTCTTATTTCTTTCTTCTTTCTTCTTTCTTACTTTCTTCTTTCTTTCTTTCTTTCTTCTTCTTTCTTCTTTCTTCTTTCTTTCTTTCTTTCTTCTTTCTTACTTTTTTCCTTATTCTTCTTTCTTTCTTTCTCCTTTCTTTCTTCGTTCTTTCTTCTATCCTCTTTCTTACTTTCTTGTTTCTTACTTCTTTCTTACTTCTTTCTTACTTCTTTCTTACTTCTTTCTTTTTTCTTCTTTCTTCTTTCTTTCTTTCTTCTTTCTTTCTTTCTTTCTTCTTTCTTTCTTTCTTCTTTCTTTCTTCTTTCTTTCTTCTTTCTTTCTTCTTTCTTTCTTCTTTCTTCCTTCTTTCTTCCTTCTTTCTTCCTTCTTTCTTCCTTCTTTCTTCCTTCTTACTTCGTTCTTTCCTTCTTCTTTCCTTCTTCTTTCCTTCTTCTTTCCTTCTTCTTTCCTTCTTCTTTCTTTCCTTCTTCTTTCCTTCTTCTTTCTTTCTTCTTTCTTTCCTTCTTCTTTCCTTCTTCTTTCCTTCTTCTTTCTTTCCTTCTTCTTTCCTTCTTCTTTCCTTCTTCTTTCCTACTTCTTTCCTACTTCTTTCTTACTTCTTTCTTTCTTCCTTCTTTCTTTCTTTCTTCTTTCTTTCTTCTTCTTTCTTACTTCTTTCTTTCTTACTTCTTTCTTTCTTCTTTCTTTCTTCTTTCTTTCTTCTTCTTTCTTTCTTTCTTCTTTCTTTCTTTCTTCTTTCTTTCTTTCTTCTTTCTTTCTTCTTTCTTTCTTCTTTATTTCTTCTTTATTTCTTCTTTCTTTCTTTCTTCTTTCTTTCTTCTTTCTTCTTTCTTCTTTCTTCTTTCTTTCTTTCTTCTTTCTTCTTTCTTTCTTTCTTCTTCTTCTTTCTTTCTTTCTTCTTTCTTCCTTCTTCCTTCTTCCTTCTTTCTTCTTCCTTGTTCCTTCTTCCTTCTTCTTTCTTCCTTCTTCTTTCTTCCTTCCTCTTGCTTGTTTCTTCCTTCTTCTTTCTTTCTTCTTCCTTCTTCTTTCTTTCTTCTTTCTTTCTTCTTTCTTCTTTCTTTCTTTCTTTCTTCTTTCTTTCTTTCTTTCTTCTTTCTTTCTTTCTTTCTTCTTTCTTCTTTCTTCTTTCTTTCTTTCTTCTTTCTTCTTTCTTCTTTCTTTCTTTCTTCTTTCTTATTTCTTCTTTCTTTCTTTCTTCTTTCTTTCTTTCTTCTTTCTTCTTTCTTTCTTCTTTCTTTCTTTCTTCTTTCTTCTTTCCTTCTTCTTTCTTCATTCTTCTTTCTTTCTTCCTTCTAGTCTTCTTTCTTTCTTTCTTCTTTCTTCTTTCTTCTTTCTTCTTTCTTACTTCTTTCTTTCTTTCTTCTTTTCTTCTTTCTTTCTTTCTCTATCTTTCTTCTTTCTTTCTTTCTTCTTTTTTCTTTCTTCTTTCTTTCTTCTTTCTTTCTCTTATTCTTTCTTCTTTCTTTCTTTCTTCTTTCTTTCTTTCTTCTTTCTTTCTTTCTTCTTTCTTTCTTTCTTCTTTCTTTCTTTCTTCTTTCTTTCTTCTTTCTTCTTTCTTTCTTTCTTCTTTCTTTCTTTCTTCTTTCTTTCTTCTTTCTTTCTTCTTTCTTTCTTCTTTCTTTCTTCTTTCTTTCTTCTTCTTTCTTTCTTCTTTCTTCTTTCTTACTTCTTTCTTCTTTCTTCTTTCTTACTTCTTTCTTTCTTTCTTCTTTCTTTCTTCTTTCTTTCTTTCTTCTTTCTTTTCTTTCTTTCTTTCTTCTTTCTTTCTTTCTTCTTCTTTCTCTTCTTTCTTTCTTTCTTCTTTCTTCTTTCTTCTTTCTTATTTTCTCTCTTCTTTCTCTCTTCTTTCTCTCTTCTTTCTTCTCTTCTTTCTCTTCTTTCTTTCTCTCTTCTTTCTCTCTTCTTTCTCTCTTCTTTCTCTCTCTTTCTCTCTTCTTTCTCTCTTCTTTCTTTCTCTCTTCTTTCTCTTCTTCTTTCTCTTCTTCTTTCTTTCTTTCTTCTTTCTTTCTTCTTTCTTCTTCTTCTTTCTTTCTCTTTCTTTCTTTCTTTCTTCTTTCTTTCTTTCTTCTTTCTCTTCTTCTTTCTTTCTTCTTTCTTCTTTCTTCTTCTTCTTTCTTTCTCTTCTTTCTTCTTCTTTCTTCTTTCTTCTTCTCTCTTCTTTCTTCTTTCTTCTTTCTTCTTTCTTTCTTTCTTATCTTTCTTCTTTCTTTCTTTCTTCTTCTTCTTTCTTCTTTCTTCTTTCTTCTTTCTTTCTTTCTTTCTTCTTTTCTTTCTTTCTTCTTTCTTCTTTCTTCTTTCTTCTTTCTTTCTTCTTTCTTTCTTTCTTTCTTTCTTTCTTCTTCTTCTTCTTCTTTCTTTCTTCTTTCTTCTTCTCTTTCTTTCTTTCTTTCTTCTTTCTTCTTCTTTCTTTCTTCTTCTTCTTTCTTCTTTCTTTCTTCTTTCTTCTTTCTTTCTTCTTCTTTCTTTCTTCTTTCTTCTTTCTTTCTTTCTTCTTTCTTTCTTCTTTCTTCTTTCTTTCTTTCTTCTTTCTTCTTTCTTCTTTCTTCTTCTTTCTTCTTTCTTCTTTCTTCTTCTTCTTCTTTCTTCTTTCTTCTTTTCTTTCTTTCTTTCTTCTTTCTTCTTCTTTCTTCTTCTTCTTTCTTCTTCTTCTTCTTCTTTCTTCTTTCTTCTTCTTCTTCTTTCTTCTTTCTTCTTTCTTTCTTTTTTCTTCTTTCTTCTTTCTTCATTCTTCTTTCTTTCTTTCTTCTTTCTTTCTTTCTTCTTTCTTTCTTTCTTTCTTCTTTCTTCTTCTTCTCTCTTCTTTCTCTCTTCTTTCTCTTCTTTCTTCTCTCTTCTTCTTCTTTTCTTTCTTTCTTCTTCTTTCTTCTCTTCTTTCTCTTTCTTTCTTTCTTCTCTTCTTCTTCTTTCTCTTCTTTCTCTCTTCTTTCTCTCTTCTTTCTCTCTTCTTCTTCTTCTTTCTTTCTCTCTTCATTCTCTCTTCTTTCTTCTTTCTTCTTCTTTCTTCTTTCTTTCTTCTTTCTTTCTTTCTTCTTTCTTCTTCTTCTTTCTTTCTTTCTTCTTTCTTCTTTCTTCTTTCTTCTTTCTTCTTTCTTCTTTCTTTCTTCTTTCTTCTTCTTCTTTCTTCTTCTTTCTTTCTTCTTTCTCTCTTCTTCTTTCTTTCTTCTTCTTTTTCTCTCTTCTTTCTTCTTTCTTCTTTCTTCTTCTTTCTTCTCTTTCTTTCTTTCTTCTTCTTTCTTCTTTCTTCTTCTTTCTTCTTCTTCTTTCTTCTTTCTTTCTTTCTCTTCTTCTTCTTTCTTTCTTCTTTCTTCTTTCTTTCTTTCTTCTTCTTCTTTCTTTCTTCTTCTTTCTTTCTTTCTTCTTTCTTCTTCTTTCTTTCTTTCTTCTTTCTTTCTTCTTTCTTCTTTCTTTCTTTCTTCTTTCTTCTTCTTTCTTTCTTCTTTCTTTCTTTCTCTTTCTTTCTTCTTTCTTTCTTTCTTCTTTCTTCTTCTTTCTTCTTTCTTTCTTTCTTCTTTCTTTCTTCTTTCTTCTTTCTTCTTTCTTCTTTCTTCTTTCTTCTTCTTTCTTCTTTCTTCTTTCTTTCTTTCTTCTTTCTTTCTTCTTTCTTCTTTCTTCTTTCTTCTTTCTTCTTTCTTCTTTCTTCTTTCTTCTTCTTTCTTCTTTCTTTCTTCTTCTTCTTTCTTTCTTTCTTTCTTTCTTCTTTCTTCTTCTTCTTTCTTCTTTCTTCTTTCTTTCTTTCTTCTTCTTCTTTCTTCTTTCTTCTTCTTCTTCTTTCTTCTTTCTTTCTTCTTTCTTTCTTCTTTCTTCTTCTTCTTTCTTTCTTCTCTTCTTCTTTCTTTCTTTCTTCTTCTTCTTTCTTTCTTCTTTCTTCTTTCTTCTTCTTTCTTTCTTTCTTCTTTCTTCTTTCTCTTTCTTTCTTTCTTTCTCTTCTTTCTTTCTTTCTTTCTTTCTTCTTTCTTTCTTTCTTCTTTCTTTCTTTCTTTCTTCTTTCTTCTTTCTTCTTTCTTCTTTCTTCTTCTCTTTCTTCTTTCTTCTTTCTTCTTTCTTTCTTTCTTCTTTCTTTCTTTCTTTCTTTCTTCTTTCTTCTTTCTTTCTTTCTTCTTTCTTCTTTCTTTCTTTCTTTCTTCTTTCTTCTTTCTTTCTTCTTTCTTCTTTCTTTCTTCTTCTTTCTTTCTTCTTTCTTTCTTCTTTCTTTCTTCTTTCTTCTTTCTTTCTTTCTTCTTTCTTTCTTTCTTTCTTTCTTCTTTCTTCTTTCTTTCTTTCTTTCTTCTTTCTTCTTTCTTTCTTCTTTCTTCTTTCTTTCTTCTTTCTTCTTTCTTTCTTTCTTCTTTGTCTTTCTTTCTTCTTTCTTCTTTCTTCTTTCTTTCTTTCTTCTTTCTTTCTTTCTTCTTTCTTCTTTCTTTCTTTCTTCTTTCTTCTTTCTTTCTTTCTTCTTTCTTCTTTCTTTCTTTCTTTCTTTCTTCTTTCTTTCTTCTTTCTTCTTTCTTTCTTCTTTCTTTCTTCTTTCTTTCTTTCTTCTTTCTTCTTTCTTCTTCTTCTTCTTTCTTCTTTCTTTCTTTCTTTCTTCTTTCTTTCTTTCTTTCTTTCTTTCTTCTTTCTTCTTTCTTCTTCTTTCTTCTTCTTTCTTTCTTCTTTCTTTCTTTCTTCTTTCTTCTTTCTTCTTTCTTTCTTCTTTCTTCTTTCTTTCTTTCTTTCTTCTTTCTCTCTTCTTTCTTTCTTCTTTCTCTTCTTTCTTCTTCTTCTTCTTCTTTCTTTCTCTTCGTTCTCTCTTCTTTCTCTCTTCTTCTTTCTTCGTTCTCTTCTTCTTTCTCTCTTCTTTCTCTCTTCTTTCTTTCTCTCTTCTTTCTCTCTTCTTTCTTCTCTTCTTTCTTTCTCTCTTCTTCTCTTCTTCTTTCTTCTTTCTTCTTTCTTCTTCTTTCTTCTTTCTTTCTTTCTTTTTTTCTTTCTTCTTTCTTCTTTCTTCTTTCTTTCTTTCTTCTTTCTTCTTTCTTCTTTCTTCTTCTTTCTTCTTTCTTCTTTCTTTCTTTCTCTTTCTTCTTTCTTCTTCTTTCTTCTTTCTTCTTTCTTCTTCTTTCTTCTTCTTCTTTCTTCTTTCTTCTTTCTTTCTTCTTTCTTCTTTCTTTCTTCTTTCTTCTTCTTTCTTTCTTCTTTCTTCTTCTCTTTCTTCTTTCTTCTTTCTTTCTTCTTCTTTCTTCTTTCTTCTTCTTTCTTTCTTTCTTTCTTTCTTTCTTCTTTCTTCTTTCTTCTTTCTTCTTTCTTCTTTCTTCTTTCTTCTTTCTTTCTTTCTTTCTTCTTTCTTCTTTCTTCTTTCTTCTTTCTTCTTTCTTCTTTCTTCTTTCTTTCTTTCTTCTTCTTTCTTCTTTCTTCTTCTTTCTTTCTTTCTTCTTCTTCTTTCTTCTTTCTTTCTTTCTTTCTTTCTTCTTTCTTCTTTCTTCTCTCTTCTTTCTTCTTCTTCTTCTTCTTCTTTCTTCTTCTTTCTTCTTTCTTCTTCTTCTTTCTTCTTCTTTCTTTCTTTCTTTCTTCTTTCTTCTTTCTCTTCTTTCTTTCTTCTCTTCTTCTTTCTTCTTTCTTTTTTCTTCTTTCTTCTTTCTTTCTTCTTCTTTCTTCTTTCTTCTTCTTTCTTCTTTCTTTCTTTCTTTTTTCTTTCTTCTTTCTTCTTTCTTCTTCTTTCTTCTTTCTTCTTTCTTCTTCTTCTTCTTT